>NW_022476508.1:0-89331 GCF_009829145.1 Chiroxiphia lanceolata | reverse complement strand
AGCCCTGGCCAAAGGCCTGCAGAAGGTGGCTGTGTCAGGGCCTTTCAGCTTCTCCCCCTCCCTGTCTCCTCTCCAGCCCAGGCTGTCCTACGGTGTCCATGCCCTGCCCCTTTCCCTGCAGGCTGTCGTCATTCCCCCGGCTGCCCCACCTGGCTGGCACCTTCCTGCACTGACATCTCTGCGTCCTCCCTGGCTCTTCCTGCACACACAAAGCCTTGGGCTCATCCAGACTCCTCCTGGGTGATGTGTTGCATCACAGCGTTTTCCATGGAGTGAAATTCCTTTTTCCTCATGTCCACTCTGGACCTCCCCAGCTGCACTTGGCATTAATTCTTTCTTTCTCAGCTCTTTTCTGCTCTGACAAAAGGATCCACCATCTCTAAATCCTCCCTTCAAGCCCTCTCAGGGCTGTCCTGTACTGTCCTCACTCTCCACACCATTGAGACCACAGCTCCTTAGCCCCTCTCTAGTGCTCATGTACTTGAGACCTTCAAAGCCCATCTTGTGAGATCTCTGGGCACTCACTAATGTGTTTGCAGATGAAAATGTCGTGCTCAAAGTCTAAGGAAATCACAGTTACCATGACAACCAGCATACATTCCCATTGCTAATGTCAGTTACCATGGCAAATAGAATACATTCTCATTGCCACAGTCAGTTACCATAGCAACCATAATACATTGTCTTTGCTACGGTCGGTTACCATGGCAACCATAATGCATTCCCATTTGTACAGTCAATTACTGTGGCAAACAGCATAGTTCCCACTGCTACAGTCAGTTACCATGGCAAGCATCATACTTCCCACTGGTACAGTCAGTTACCATGGCAACCAGCATACATTCCAATTGCCATAGTTGGTTACCATGGCAACCATCATACATTCCTGTCACTATGGTCAGTGACCATGGCAAACATCGTACATTCCTGTTGCTACGGTGAGTTACCATGGCAACTATCATACGGTCACATTGCTATGGTCAGTTACCATGGAAACCATCACAGATTCCCATTGCTGTGGTCAGTTACCATGGCAGTGATCATACATTCCCACTGCTATGGTTGGTTACCATGGCAACCATTCTCCTTTCTATGGTCAGTTACTACCGCAACCGTCGTACTTCACACTGGTACAGTTGGTTACCATGGCAACCTTCACACATTCTCATTCCTACTGTCAGTTACCATGGCAACTATCATACATTCCTGTTACTACAGTCAGTTACCATGGACACCATCAGACATTTCCATTGCTATGGTCGGTTACCATGGCAACCAGCATACATTCCCACTGCTACAGTTGGGTACCATGGTAACCATCATACTTCTTACTGGTACAGTTAGTTACCAATGTCAACCACCATACATTCCCATTTCTATGGTCAGTTACCATGACAACCATCATAGTTCCCACAGGTACAGTCAGTTACCAATGGCAACCAGCATATATTCCTGTTGCTACAGTCAGTTAACATGGCAACCATCATACATCCCCATCCCTACTGTCAGTTACCATAGCAAACACCATACATTGCCATTTCTATGGTCAGTTACCCTGGCAACCATCATACAGTCCCACTGATACTTTCAGTTACCATGGTAGCCATCATACAATCACTTTGCTATGGTCGGTTGCCATGGAAACCATAATACATTCCCATCCCTAAAATCGGTTACCATGGCAACCATTATACATTCTCATTGCTACAGTCAGTTACCATGGCAGTCATCATACAGTCCCGTTACGATGGTCAGTTACCATGGCAACCACCACGCATTCTCACTGGTACAGTCGGTTACCATGACAACCATCATGAATTCCCATTTCTATGGTCGGTTACCATGGCAACCATCACACATTCCCATTGCTCTCATCAGTTACCATGGTAACCATCATACAGTCCCATTACTACGGTCAGTTAGCATGGCAACCATTATACATTCCAGTTTCTACCATCACCTACCATGGTAACATCATACATTCCTGTTCCTACTGTCAGTTACCATGGCAACCATCATACAGTCCCATTGCTATCATCAGTTACCATGACAACCAGCATACATTCCCATTCCTACGGTCAGTTACCATGGCAATCATCATACTTCCCACTGCTGCGGTCAGTCACTATGGCAACCAGCATACATTCCCCTTCCCATGGTCAGTTACCGTAAGAACAACCATACACTCCCATTGCTACAGCAGGTTACCCTGGCAACCATCACACATTGGCATTGCTATGGTCAATTACCATGGTAACCATCACACATTAGCATTGCTATGGTCAGTTACCATGACAACCAACATACATTCCCATTGCTGTGGTCAGTTCCCATGGAAAACATCATACATTCCCGTTGCTACAGTCCGTTACCATGGCAACCACCATACATTGTCCTTTCAACGGTCACTTACTGTGGCAACCATCATACATTCCCATTGCTACAGTCAGTTACCATGGCAACCAGCATACATTCCCATTGCCATACTTGGTTACCATGGCAACCCTCTTACATTCCCATTGCTATGGTCTGTTACCATGGCAACCATCATACATTCCAGTTGCTAGGGTCAGTTACCGTGGTAACCATCATACGTTTCCATTGCTATGGTTGGTTCTGTGGTAACTATCACACATTCCCATTGCTTTAGTCAGTTACCATGGCAACCATCATGCATTCTCCTTGCTACAGTCAGTTACCATAGCAACCATCACAGGTTTCCATTGCTTTGGTCTGTTACCATGGCAACCATCATACATTCCATGTGCCAGGGTCAGTTACCATGGCAACCATCACACGGTCTTATTGCTATGGTCAGTTACCATGGCAACCCTCATACATACCCATTGCTATGCTCAGTTCCCATGGCAATCACCATACAGCCGCATTGCTACAGTCAGTTCCCATGGCAACCACCTTAACTCTCACTGGTACAGGTGGTTACCATGGCAACCAGCATACATTCTCATAGCTATGGTCTGTTACTACGGTAACCTCTTGGTTCCTCTTGGACAGAAGCAGATGCAGATGCAACCTCCCTGTTGTCCACCAACCTTTAGAGCAGCTGTGCTCTAAAGGCCTGTGTCCCAAGGGCTGTCTTGACCAACACCCCGCACAAACCTCTGGGACTCTTTGCATCCTGTCGTGATGCCTTTCCAGTGAATTCCAGGGTTATCAAAGCCAACTGGAATGGGCTCTTTGTCTCACTCCACAAGGTCACCCAAACCACTCTCTCCTCTGACCCTCACCCACAAAAGTTCACCCAATTTGTTCATCCCCTAGAGCAGCTCCACAGCTCCAAGAAGCTCCTTCCCACTGAGGACACCTCTCTCCTGCTCTTTCTCTCCTGTGTCTCCTTGGCCTTCTCTCCCAACCCATCACAGCCCTGCAACCTGGGAACTGTCTCAGCAGGCCTGGGCTGTTATTGCCTGCAAGTGGAATGAAGAGAGACTTGGGGCTGCAGCTCCTCCTGCCTGTACCCCACACACAGGGCATTGGGGCCTGTCTGGCTGCAGCCCCTCAGTGGGGGCACCGGGGGTAAGAACAGACTTGCAGTGGGGAAAGCTGCTCTGAAAGCCCCCAGAGCTGGGCTGTGCAGAGGCTTTGTTGACAATGGCCTTGGGGGTGGAAGTGCTGGCACTCAGGCCCAGGGGGAAAATCCCAGGCCTGATCCCTGAGGAGATCAGCACATGCTGCTGAAATGCTGGGGGACAGAAGAGCCAGCAGAGGGAGGAAACAAGTGTGGACAGCCTGGGCTGATGGGATTTGGACTCGTACCTGGCCTGGCCTTGGCTGGGCAGAGAAGGGACAGCCTTTGTGTCCCTGCAGGGCTGGGATTCACTCCCTGCCCCAAAGGCACCCAATGTGTCTGAGAAGCCCTGGGTGGTGCCTGTCCCACAACTGCTGGGAATGGGGACGGGCTTCCTGCACAGGCCCTGTGCTGTCCAGGGCAGCTGCTGCACTTGTGCTGCACAGCCCTGGCACCTCCCCTGGCACTACAGGCCCCTCTTGGGCTGTTCAATCCAGGCTCAGCTGCCCTCAATTAGGTTCCGCAGTGAAGGGATGTCCAGGACACAACTGCCATTGTACTCTGAGCACATGTAGAAAATACCCTGATAAAGAACAGGAGAGAGACCTCTCTCCCTGTGCCACCTGACTGCATTTGGTCACCTGAACACCTCTAGGGGCTGCCCTGGACAGAAAGAACAGTGACAGGTTCCCCTGTCCTACATGTGGGCCCCTTCTGCCACTGAAGTTGGCCAAAGCAATGTCCCAGCAGCCTCCAAGGAGATCCCACAGCTGCTGCCCTGTCCCTAGGAACTGCTCCATTGGAGCCTGCAGTTCCCAGCAGGAATCTCAGTCACCTCTGGCCCCTCAGAAGGAACCATGGCTTTGTGTCCCAGCAGGTCACTCCTGGCTTTGGTCTTCATTCATTCCCATGGGAGCTGAGACAAGGAGTCACCTGCAGGGGCCTGTTTTGGGCCCACTGAAGTGGGGCAGGAGGAATCCCAGCCCATGGGGGTTGTGGAGGGAGCTGAGTGTCCTTCTGACCCCAGGTCTGCAGAGCCACAAGGAGACACCTCTGTTGACTCAGCTGAGTCCCTTCCCTCAGTGCAGGTGAAGGAGATCCCTCCTGGCCACTGTCTGGGTTTCCTGTCTAATGATGGGACATGAAAAGGGGACTCTTGAACTTAACTCTGTGTCTGTTTGGAGAAATGACAGTGCTGAAAGAAGTGTCTGTGTCCAGCTGAGAGAAGGCACATCATTATTTCCTTCAGCTGTGTGCCAGCAGGTTCCCCTGGAGCCCCAGGGAGAGCTGGAGGGAGCCCAGAGGGGCAGAGCAAGGCCTGCCTGGGGCTGTTGCTGTGCTGCTCAGCTGGGCCGGGCTCCTGGCACACAGGGAGCTCCTGGCAAGCAAGAAGAGCTTCAAAGAGACAACTCTGCTGGTGAGCAGCTCCTCTGCACAGCCCAGCAGGGCTGAGGGCACTGCCTGCAGCACCCAGGGCACAGGAGAGAAGGCAGAGAGATGAGAGGCAGCCTGGGCTGGCAGCTGACTGAGCTCTCACTACACGAGAAACCTTCCCAGGATTTGAAGGAAGAATTCTCTGGCTGTAGGAAAGTTCAGCTTGCCTTTCTGGGAGGGATCTCCTAAAGCTGCCACATCCCACAGTTTCTAGGATCTTTCAGCAGGACTCTGCCAGTTGCTGCAGTGCAGGGGAAGTGGCCATATGGCAGAGCAGGGCAGGAGCTGCAGGCAGCAAGGGCAGAGAGGAGAAGGGAGCAGGAGGTTGAAGGGATCCTGGGCTAGGAGGACAGGGCAGAGCTGCTCAGGGCAGGAACCTTGCCAGCCCTTTGCCAGGGTCAGGCTGTGGCTGCAGAGCAGTGCAGGGGAGTTGCTGCAAGTGCCTCTGCCAGCTGCCAAATGGCAGCAGTGGCAGGAGCTGTCAGGATGGCTCTGCTGGATTTGCTGGGGTGCAGCAGGAGAAGCTGGTGCAGAGCAGGACTTGCTGCTGCCCCATCAGAGGCCCAGGGCCAGAAGGTTCCCTGTGGCAGGGCTGGCTGTGGGGTGGGAAGGTGGGGGTGCAGCCAGGGGTGCCCAGGGCTGTGGTGCAGAGCAGGGTCCTGCCCCCAGGGCTCTGTGTGCTGGGGCAGGGACTCTGCTGCCTGCCAGGCTCAGCTCTCAGCCCGGCCAAGGAGCTGCCACGGGGCTGGGGGAGAAGGGGTGGGTGGAAGGAGTGACCCCTCATTGCAGGGCAGGGATGGGCAGGGCCCTTCAGCTGCAGGCTCAGGGCTCCTCACAGCTTCAGCTCCACCTCCTCCATTTCCAGGGGCCCTTCTCAGGAAGCACATCCCCCCAGAACACCTCCCCCTTCCCAGCCACCGCAGGCTGTCTGGGATCTGCTCTGCAGCCCCTGCCCAGGCAGAGATGCCCCTGGGCACTGGGCTGGGGATGGCTCTGGCAGCACTGGCAGGGAGCTGAGCTGGGCACAGGCAGGGGCTGCTGGCAGGAACAGCTCCTCACCCAGAGACAGGCAGGCAGGGAGAGGCAGCTGCTGCCACAAGGGCTGGCCAGGGGGATGGGGGCCCCTCCCTGCTGTCCCTGTGGCACAGACCCCTTCCCTGAGCAGCTCCTGCCTGGGCTCCTTTCCCAGCCGAAGCAGAGCCTGTGCCCTCAGGCCCACGGGGGCTGGGCTGTGCATTGCCCTGCAGCAGCCAGAGCCCAGGCAAGGACAAGGCCCTGATTTCCAGCTGTCTCTCTGTGTCCCTCCTCCCTTGGCAGCACCATTGTGGCATTTCCCTGCCATCCCCTGCTGCCTGGGCTCTCCTTGTTCTCACCAATGGGTTTTCTGAGCCAGTGTGGGTTTTCGAGTGGGGCAGATTCCTGTGCAGACACAACCCCTTTGGGTGCTGCTGTGGGGATGTGTCTGTGGGAGCCAAGTGCCCAAGTGCCCTCCAGGCACCTTCAGGGTATTCAGCTGTTTGCCTGGGTGTCCTGCAGGGCTGCAGGTGCCCTCCAGAAGGGCACAGCTCTGCCATAGGATCTCTGTGCTGCACAGGATCCCCATGGAGAAAACTCCTCAGTGCTAAATCCATGGAAATGCTCTGGGAGGGGAGAGATGAAAAGGTGAGCAGTGTGTCAATCTGTTCTTTGGACATGGATTCCTGGATCTCTGTGCAGTTTCTCTGTAGGGGAACAGTTGAGTGTGATACTCCTCCAGCTCCAAGCTGCCAGCACAGGGCAGCTGAGCACAGGACTGATGGGTAGAGCAGGTCTTCACTCTGCACTAAGGGACCGTCCCTGTGCCCCTCAGAACCCACAAGATTTGACCTGCAGTGCAATAGAAATGTCAGGGATTTCAAGCCTTCACAACCACTCCTAACTGTGGCAGGTGCAAGTGGGTGAACAAATCCAAAGAATTCCCTCAGCTCAGTCTTCAATTGGGCAAATTGCAAACAGCAAAGCTGAGAAGCTCTTGGATGTATCACGAGTACATTTAATTTGAGATCACCCTGCATTCCAAGTTCCCTCTCCCAGCAGAGCAAGAAGGAGTCCTTGGGAGCCCATCACAGAGTTACTGCTTCCAATGGTCCCCTCAGTCAGCAAAAGGCAGAGCTCAGGGGAGGGAGCTGCAGGGAGGTCTGAGTGAAGAGAGAGAGCCTGAGAGTGGGGTGGCTGAGATGTGTAATGTTTGGCTGCAGAAGCCTGGTCTAACTCAGCAGTGACTTTTCCTCCTCAACAGATCAAAATACCCTGGGGAAGGAGAAATGTCCAACAGCAGCTCCCTCACCCAGTTCCTCCTCCTGGCATTGGTAGACAGGCGGGAGCTGCAGCTCCTGCACTTCTGGCTCTTCCTGGCCATCTCCCTGGCTGCCCTCCTGGCCAACGGCCTCATCCTCAGCGCCGTAGCCTGTGACCACCACCTGCACACCCCCATGGGCTTCTTCCTGCTCAACCTCTCCCTCACAGACCTGGGCTGCATCTGCACCACTGTCCCCAAAGCCATGCACAATTCCCTCCAGAACAACACAACCATCTCCTACACAGGATGTGCTGCACAGGTCTTTCTACTTGTCTTCTTCATGTCAGCAGAGTTTTCCCTCCTCACCATCATGTGCTACGACCGCTACGTTGCCATCTGCAAACCCCTGCACTACGGGACCCTCCTGGGCAGCAGAGCTTGGGCCCACATGGCAGCAGCTGCCTGGGCCACTGGCTTTCTCAATGCTCTGCTGCACACAGCCAATACATTTTCCCTGCCCCTGTGCCAGGGCAATGCCCTGGGCCAGTTCTTCTGTGAAATCCCACACCTCCTCAAGCTCTCCTGCTCACACTCAGGCTACCTCAGAGAACTTGGGTTTATTGTGGTTAGTGCCTGTTTAATATTTGGTTGTTTTGTTTTCATTGTGTTCTCCTATGTGCAGATCTTCAGGGCTGTGCTGAGGATCCCCTCTCAGCAGGGACGGCACAAAGCCTTTTCCACCTGCCTCCCTCACCTGGCCGTGGTCTCCCTGTTTCTCAGCACCTTATTCTTTGCCTACCTGAAGCCCCCCTCCATCTCCTCCCCATCCCTGGATCTTATTGTGTCACTCATGTATTCAGTGGTGTCTCCAACACTGAACCCCCTCATCTACAACCTCAGGAACCAGGAGCTCAAGGATGCCATGAGGAAACTGATAACTGGGTGTCTTTCAGAAGCAATAAACTCTCCTTCTTCTGCATGTTATGGACCTCATTGAAAACCAGTCCTGTTATGGACTTCATTTAAGGCCCACCATACCTTCTCTATTTTTTACTCCTGATAGGGGTGTAATTTTTGTGAGAATTTGTTCACATCAAAAATTCTTTGTGTGTATAAAGATATATATAAAGATATATATTTAAAAAGTATATATATATAAACACCATTTTCAATTCAGTGTTTGCCTTTCTAACCTGGCTTAGAAGTTGTACAAATTGGGAAATGTACTCACTGTGTGCTTCAACCAAATAAAGAACTCTGCATTGACTTGTTTGCCTGACATCTTTCCTCTCTGACTTCTCTGCAGCTGCAGGGTCGGAGCCTCTGTGCAGAGCTGGGCCAGAAAAGAGTCCCAGCAGAGCAGCAGTGCCAGGGAGCAGCAGCCCTTCTCCTGCATGGCCTCCTCTCCCTTCCCTTCCACACTGTCCTGCAGAGCCCTGTGTTGTTGGAGCCTCAGTGCTCTGGCAGTCGGTGCCAGTCCTGCTGCAGGACTGTCCAGGGACTGCAGGCAGGGACAGCCCCGGGCACTGCTGGCCCAGAGCTGACCTCTGCAGCAGCACTGCCATCCTGCAGGGGCATCTCCTCAGGCCAGGGCCTCAAAGCTTCCATCTGCTTTCCACTTGGCTCTCCAGGATGTGCCCAACACAAGGCCCTGCAGAGGAAAACAGCAGTGACCAGCACAAGGGGGGCAGTGCTCAGGGTGGGGGCACCCAGCAGTGCCCTGGCACAGCCAGCGCCGCTGCCAGCACTGGCCTCTCACCCCAGGCCATTGGGCTTGTTCTTCCCTCCAAGGGGGGACAGCAAATGACCAGCTCAGGAGACCATGTTTGCACTGCATGCACAAGACATGCCCATGTGTCACGGCTTGGGGCTGGGGGGTGGAAGGCTTAGACAGTGTTGATGGCAGAAGCCGTCTCGTTGAGCTACGAGGGGCAGAAAGGACCCCCTTGCTTTCTAAAGTCCTTCTCAGAGAGGAGCCTGGCTGTGACTGGATCCAATCTCAGGCTCAGATTTTGGTTTAAACTGAAGGGATTATAAAGATGTGATTCAATCACTTTGTCCTGCAGGTTTTAATGATGGTAAATCAGAAATATTTCTATAAAATTAATTACTTATTATGACAAATGAACAGAAAATTTATCACACAATTGAACAGACTAAAGACCTTAAAGAGAGTTATTTACTTCAAATTATAAAAGCCAAAAACCTCCTAGCAGTTTAGTGTAAGATAGGACAGTGCAGTCTTTCAAAGTCATTCTATTAAAGTAATTGGATCAAAGCCAGCAAAAAGAAACAATCCTGAAGCAGAGATTGAGGGAACTCACCCCACAACCACAGGGGGTAGTTCTCTCTCTTTCACTTAACCCCTGGGCAGTGACCATGAAGAACTGTCCCTGCTTCATGGTAGAAGCTCCACACACTTCAAGGAAGTCTGTGGAAGAATCTGACACAGGAAAGTTGGACTGGGCTTTTACAGTTATAAAGGGTTTGACTGCCAGACATATTTGCAGGCCAGGGAGCAGCTTCTCTGTCAAATCCTGCTTCAGAAAGCAGGATGTGTGTTTGAAGTTTCATGAAGCATTTTGGGTTTAGCAGAATTCAACATTAAAAACAGCACCTTGACACCAGCAGTAACTCACTACAGAGAGCTTGAATTGTTTGCATTCTGATCATTTTTTAGTTATTGTCAGGACAGAGCATCCTGCCAGAAATGGCCCCTTGATTCCATGAGGTTCCAAAACCTGTCAGGATTCCTTTGGTTCCATGAGGCCTCTCAGTGTCACAACAGATCCTTGGTTCCATGAGGTTCTGGAGTGTCACAATGGCCCTGATGATTTGAGTTTCCACTATGTCCCAGGATTCCATTGGTTCCATGAGGCCCTGCAGTGTCACAATGGCCCCTTGATTCCTTGGTGTTCCAAAACATCCCAGGGTTCCCTTGGCTCCAAGAGGCTCCCCAGTGTCCCACCAGCCCCGTTGATTCCAGCAGGCCCTGCAGTGTCCCAATGGCCACTTGGTTCCATGAGCCACAGCGGCTGCCGCTGCCTGTCCCTGCCTGTGATCCCAGCATGGACACGCAGCAGGACTGTGCCCAAGCTACCAGAGCACTCAGGCCTTGCACCCACAGCAGGACTGGGAAGGACAGCGTGGAGTTGGAAAGAGCAGATGTGGAAGGAGCAAGTGCCCTTGTCCCTGGTTGTGCTGCTGGGCTGGGAGTCTCTTCCCTCCAGCTCTGCACACAGGCACTGCCTCTGCAGCTCCTGAGAAGGGCTGAGGAAGCATTTTGGACACACAGGTCAGGGCAGGGAACTTTATTCTACTCAAATGTACAGAGAACAAGCCTTTTGAAAGTCTTTGGATTACAGAAGAATGGTAGATGTTGATGTAGAAATCCTATGAGCAATGCCAATGATTTGGGGATAACACTATAAAAGTAGAAAAAGAGTAAGGAAATGTATTGTCAATAAATGGGACATATAGGAGAAAAAAGGCTTAGATTGCAATGAGTTACATTTGGAATGTTATGCAGAATAAAAGACACATTTATTCTGTGTCATCAGTCACAGAATAAATGTAATCCAGTAAATCCAGTTATCAGTTTCCTCAGGGCATCCTTGAGCTCCTGGTTCCTGAGGCTGTAGATGAGGGGGTTCAGTGATGGAGGCACCATCGAGTAAAGAACTGACACCACCAGATCCAGGGATGGGGAGGAGATGGAGGGGGGCTTCAGGTAGGCAGTTATGGCAGTGCTGAGAAACAGGGAGACCACGGCCAGGTGAGGGAGGCACGTGGAAAAGGCTTTGTGCTGTCCCTGCTGAGAGGGGATCCTCAGCACAGCCCTGAAGATCTGCACATAGGAGAAAACAATGAAAACGAAACAGCCAAAACAAAAACAAACACTAACCCCAAGAAGCCCAATTTCCCTGAGGTAGCCTGAGTGTGTGCAGGAGAGCTTGAGGATGTGTGGGAGTTCACAGAAGAACTGGCCCAGGGCATTGCCCTGGCACAGGGGCAGGGAAAATGTATTGGCTGTGTGCAGCAGAGCACTGAGAAAGGCAGTGACCCAGGCAGCTGCTGCCATGTGGGCACAAGCTCTGCTGCCCAGGAGGGTCCTGTAGTGCAGGGGTTTGCAGATGGCAACGTAGCGGTCGTAGCACATGATGGTGAGGAGGAAATACTCTGCTCCAAGAAAGAAGACAAGCAGAAAGGCCTGTGCAGCACATCCCATGTAGGAGATGGTTGTGGTGTCCCAGAGGGAATTGTGCATGGCTTTGGGGACAGTGGTGCAGATGCAGCCCAGGTCTGTGAGGGAGAGGTTGAGCAGGAAGAAGCCCATGGGGGTGTGCAGGTGGTGGTCACAGGCTACGGTGCTGAGGATGAGGCCGTTGGCCAGGAGGGCAGCCAGGGAGATGGCCAGGAAGAGCCAGAAGTGCAGGAGCTGCAGCTCCCGCCTGTCTGCGAGTGCCAGGAGGAGGAACTGGGTGAGGGAGCTACTGTTGGACATTTGCTGCCTCTGGGTATTTGTTTCCAACACAGGAGAAGAAAACAATAAGAGACCAGTTAGCGTGGACTTATCTAAACAAAGTCAAAGCTGTATTCTACAGACACTCCCCATGTCACACACAGACAGCCTTTTGATTTCCTAGGAGATCTTCCTTCAGCTCCAGTGCTGGGTCCCTGCTCAACAGCATTTTCACTGTCATAGCATCACTGTGCTTCTGTACAGGGGTTTCACATAACAAGGAGATGTTAAGGGACAGGTTTCCATCCTGGAGGAGAATTCACAGCTTGAAAGGAAACCTCAGGGAGACAGCCAAGTGTCCTTATGATGGCATTTGATTCAAGGGGACTCAGCTCCTTCCCCAGCAGCACAGGCTGCACTGGTAGGGGTCATATTCCGTTTGCAGGTTCAAAAAGGACAGCTGAGAGTAGTCCTGATGGGTCTATCAGAGGTGATGCTGGTGTTGCCCACAGGTAGAGCAGTAGCTGAAAGCACATTAGGAAGCTCAGACAGACTTACTGAGCACTCACAGTTCAGATGTCTCAGGGACTTGTCAAAATTAATACTTTCTTAATGATTTATTCCTCCCATTCCTCAAAAGTAGGAAACTGGAAACACAATCTCAGGAAATTTCCTTAGCTTTGTAAAAATCTTCATCTTGGAAATATTCTGGGAGGGAGCTGAAGCTCTGAGCATGTCCTCCTCCTCTACACTCCAGATAGTCTCAGAGTTGCACTTACAGAATCTGTAGTTGGTGGGCAGTGCCAGCTTTACCAGATGCCTCCAAAAACTGCAGTCCCATTGCCCTGCATGACCAGACTTCCTGTGCCAAGATCTGTCAAAAATTCTCCCTCGGTGAGGTCTCAGCATCATTCTATGTCTGACAACCTTTAACTCTGTCTCACTCCCCTGCCCTGGGTGCTGCAGGCAGTGCCCTCAGCCCTGCTGGGCTGTGCAGAGGAGCTGCTCACCAGCAGAGCTGTCTCTTTGAAGCTCTTCTTGCTTGACAGGAGCTCCCTGTGTGCCAGGAGCCTGGCCCAGCTCAGCAGCACAGCAACAGCCCCAGGCATTTAGTGACCCTCCAGGGGGTTTGTCGTTGTTTACATGAGACTCAGTCCCTGAGAGAAAGTTCAAACAACTTCTCAAGAAATCAAAATGAGATTGAAACACTGAAGTTTCTTGTAGTGCTAATGAGTCTCATTGAGGGACACAACTGAGAACGTGTCCCCAGGTTCCAGTTAGAGCAGAAAACTGCAGACAGTGATGACAAGGATGGACAAGCAAGGCAAAGGTGGCTCTGATGCTGAACAAACCTTAACTTGTTTCCTTAATCTAACAGGCCAAGCCCTGACCCCAGCCCCTGGGAAGGCAGATCCTGTCCCTGCCTCATTCCTCAGGGCTCTTCCTGGGGCACTGGGATGTGGGATGTGCAATGCCAAGGGCAGGACCATGGGGTGGCACCTGCCAGGCTGCTGAGCAGGGACAAGGAGGCCAGGAGGCCCCAGGGCTGCAAGGGCCACTCCCCTCCTCCCGGCCTCAGGGGCACAGACAGCAGCCATGGTCAAAGGCCTGCAGAAGGTGGCTGTGTCAGGACCTTTCAGCTTCTCCCCATCCCTGTCTCCTCTCCAACCCAGGCTGTCCTACGGTGTCCATGCCCTGCCCCTTTCCCTGCAGGCTGTCGTCATCCCCCCGGCTGCCCCACCTGGCTGGCACCTTCCTGCACTGACATCTCTGCGTCCTCCCTGGCTCTTCCTGCACACACAAAGCCTTGGGCTCAGCCAGACTCCTTCTTTGTGACATATTGCACCACAACACTGACCTCAGAGGGAAATTTCTGACTTCTTGTCACCAGTCTAGGCCACCCCAGCTGCCCTTGGTGGCACTAGTTCTTTCTTAGGCTGTTTTCTGACAGGAAGAAAAGCTCCACCAGCTCTCACACCCCCCTTCCAGACCTCTCAGGCTACTCCTCTACTGTCCTCAATCTTCACACCCCTGACCCCTGAGTCCTCAGCCTCTATATACGGGTCATGTGCTTGAGGCCCCAGATTCCTTCCTGGATGATCTCTGGGACCTCTCCAAGGTTTTGGAAGATGACAATAGAGTGCTCTTATCCCAGGAAACACAGAGGGACACTTTTTCCAAGGGTTGTCTTGGCAGAATGAGGCACAATCTCTTTAAACTTTCTGGCACAAGGGAGCTCTGAGCTCTGGGTACGGAGGGAGCTCCAAGTGCCAACCACTGGAGTGGGAGCTCCAAATCATCAGGGTTTGTGTTCTTTGGAGGGCCAGACACTGGTGAGAGTGGTGTGTGTGTGTGCACATGGAAGGACTTGAAGGGCACAATGAACTGTCTCAAAACACTGTCAAAGCAGGAAAATCCCATAAGGCAGCACAACACATAAGCACTGGTGGCAAACAGGAAGGCATTTAATTCCAAGGCCTAAAGGGAGGTGAAGCTTTGGAAGTAGCCCCCAGGACAGAATTGCACTGTGCAGAGTGTGGGAAAGAGCAGACAGCCCCAGCAGGAAGCCAGGGCTGGTAAGGCAGGTCTGGGGAACCCATTACAGACAAAGATTCCCACCTGCAGACTGGAAGCACACCGGGCAAAACTCCCACCATGGCAAGCTGTGGGAAAGGAAGCAAGTCCTTGTAGACGTGCCAGCCCAAGCTGTGGGAACAGCATCTACCCCCCTGAATACCCAGGGCTTGGGCTGTATAAAAGTGATAGCCCAGAAGCACAACTTGGGGACCCTCCACTGAGTAGAGCAGGGTGAAGGACTGGCGGGAGCCTCAGGGATCTCCATGGTGTGATACATTTACTGCGTCTCTCTCTCACTGGCTTCCCACCACTCCCTTCTTCTCTCTCTTACTTTGTATTTCTTTCTCTCCCTCTTATTTACTGTTAAATCAAAGCTGGACTGCTGACTTTGGCACATGGTCTCCTTTGCAGCTGAATTTGGGCAGAGGCGTCTTTTAATGATGGGAACCTGAGAGTATCCATGAGGTTTTACAGTGTGGGAATGACCAACTGATTCCATGAGGTTCTGCAGAGTCACAGGGTCCATTTGGCTTCATAAGGCTCTGTAGTGTGATAATGGACCCTTGATTCCATGGGTTTGCAAAATGTCTCAGGACTCCTCTGGTTGTAGGAGGCCCCACATATCAAAGTGACCCCTTGGTTCCATGAGATTCCACAATGTCCCAAGAATCCTTTGGTTCCATGAACCCTGCAGTGTCACAACGGCCCGTTGGTTCCATGAGGTTCTGAAAAGTCTCAGGGTTCCTTTGGTTCCATGAGGCCCTGTAGTTTCACAGTGGCCTAATAATTCCATGTGATTCCACATTGTCCCAGGGTTCCTTTTGTTCCATGAGGCCCTGCAGTGTCACAGTGGCTTTTGACTCCCCAAGGTTCCTCAGTGTCACAATGGCCCCTGATTCTATGAGGTCCCGAAATGTCTCAGGGCTCCCTTGGTTCCATGAGGCCCTTCATGGCACAATGAATCCTTGATTCCATGAGATTCCACAGTGTCCCAGGGTTCCTTTGGCTCCAGAAGGCCCTACAGTGTCACAATGGCCCCTTTACTCCAGGAGGTTCCACAGTGTCCTTGCTGGAACACACAGGGCTGTAATGTTGTCACCCCTGCAGAGCTGCCTCCAGCTCTGGGCTCCAGCACAGGAAGGACATGGACATGTTGGAGTGAGTCCAAAGGGGAGCAGCAAGAGGATCAGAGGGATGGAGTAGCTCTACTGTGAGGAAAGGCTGCGAGAATTAGGATTGTTCAGGCTGGAGAAGAGAAGGCTTTGGGGTGACCTAATTGTGGCCTTGCAGTGCCTGAAGGGAGCCAACCAGAAAGATGGAGAGAGACTTTGGACAAGGGCCTGGAGTGACAGGACAAGGGGAATGGCTTCACACTGACAGAGGGAAGAATTAGATGTAATATTAGGAAGAATTTCTGGACTGTGATGGTAGTGAGATCCTGGCACAGGTTGCTCAGAGAAGTTCTGGCTGCCCCATCCCTGGAAGTGTTCACGGCCAGGTTGGATGGGGCTCTGAGCTCTGAGGCTAGTGGAAGGTGTCCCTGCCCATGGCAGGGGGTTGGACTGAGATGCTCTTTAAGGTCCCTTCCAACCCAAACCATTCCATGATTCTGTGACTGGTGGGGGATGTGGTGGTCGAAGCCAACGGGCACAGAGACCCCAAAATGATGGAGTTTTCCATTCTGGGTGGAGGAAGGAGGGGGCAGCAGAACTGGCACCTTGGACTGCTGGTGGTCAGACTTTGTCCTGTTTGGGAGACTGACTGATCTGGGTGTGAGTGTGGATGTGCTGGAGGGCAGGAAGGCTCTGCAGAGGGATCTGGACAGGCTGGATCAATAAGGCCAAGTGTCAGGGCCTGCCCTTGGGTCCCAACAACCCCCTGGAACGCTCCAGGCTGGGGGCAGAGGGGCTGGAGAGCTGCTCAGCAGGAAGGGACTTGGGGGTGCTGCTTGACAGCAACTGGACATGAGGCAGAGTGTGCCCAGAGGGGCAAGAAGGCCAAGGGCATCGTGGCCTTTGTGGAGAAGAGTGTGACCAGCAGGAGCAGAGAACTGGTTGCCCCTCTGTGCTGGGCACTGGGGAGGCCCCACCCGGAGTGCTGTGTCCAGTTCTGGGCCCTCAGTGCCAAAAGGCCCTTGAGGGGCTGGAGCGTGTCCAGAGAAGGGAACGGAGCTGGGGAAGGCTCTGGAAAACATGTCTGCTGAGGGACGGCTGAGGGAACTGGGCTGGTTGAGTCTGGAGAAGGGGAGGCTCAGGGGGGACCTCATTGCTCTCTACAACGACCTGAAAGGAGGTTTTAGTGGGGTGGGGGTTGGTCTCTTCTGCCAAGGCTATAGTGAAAGGTTGTGAGGGAATGGCCTTAAATTGCATTGGGCAAGGTTCATATTTGATATTAAAGAAACCTTTTTCCACTGAGAGAGTGTTGAGGCATTGGAACAAGTTGCCCATGGAGGTGGTCTGGAAGTCTCTGGAAGTGTTCAGGTGTGTGGTGGGTTGACTTTGGCTGGACACCAGGTGCCCTCCCAGCCGCTCTATCACTCCCCTTCCCAGCAGGACAGGGGAGAGAGTAAGGTGAAAAAAAAACCCAAAACTGGTGGGTTGGGATAAGACAGTTTATTTAAAGCAAAAGATAGCAGGGTTTGTTCTCTGCTTCCCATGAGCAGCCATGGTCGGTCACTCCTGAGGAGCAGGGCTTGGGTCCACAGGACGGTTCCTCATCAGGCAGCCATTAGACAGTGAATGCCCCCCTCCTGCTCCCTGCCTCAGCTTTTAGAGCTGAGCTGACCTCCCATGGTCTGCAATGTCCCTTGGGTCAGTTGGGCTCAGCTGGCCTACTTGGGTCCCCTGACAGGGTCTTACCCTCAGCTAAGGAAGGAATGTCCCAGTGTTGGTGCTGTGCTCAGCAGTGGCCAAAACACTGGTGTGATGTCACAGGAAAACTGTTATGTCATGAGCATGTGTGATGTCATAGGGGAGATGTGATGTCAGAGGGGAGGACGTGTTGTCACAGGGGAGAATGTGATATCATAGAGGAGAGATGATAGGAAGGATGTGATGTGTTTGGGAGCACATGATGTTACAAGGGAGACATGATGTCATATGACGGATGTGACATCATAAGAGAGCTGTGATGTCACGGGGAAGATGTGATGTCACGGAGGAGTTGTGATTTCACAGGGGAGGACATGACAACACAGGGATGATGTGATTTCACAGTAGAGGTGTGATGTCATATGATGGATGTGAGGTCATAGGGGAGATGTGATGTTACAGGGCAGGTGTGGTGCCACAGAGGAGCTGTGATGTAACAGAGGAGCTTTGATGTCATCGGGAGGTGTGATGTAATAGTGGAGATGTGATGTCACACGAAGGATGTGATGTCATAACGGAGGACATGATGTCACAGGGATTATATGATATCACAGGAGAGGTGTGATGTCATATGATGGATGTGATGTCATACAGGAGATTTGATGTCACATGAAGGATGTGATGTCATATGATGGCTGTAATGTCATAGTGGAGGATGTGATGTCACGGGGAGCTGTGATGTCTTAGGGGAGCTGTGATGTCACAGGGATGATATGATATCACAGGAGAAATGTGATGTCATACTATATATGTAATGTCATGTGGGAGATGTGATGTCACAGGAAGGATGTGATGTCATGGAGGATATGATCTCACAGGGGAGCTGCGATGTCACGGGGAGGGTGTGATATCACAGGGATAATATGATATCACAAGGGAGATGTGGTGACATATGTTGGATGTGACATCATAGAGGAGCCTAGATATCACAACAAGGATGTGATGACACGGGGAGGATGTGATGTCACAGATCAGGTGGGATGTCATAGGCGATCTGTGAAGTCACATGGGTGGATGTGACATCACAGGGATGATATGATCTCGCAGGAGAGATGTGATGTCATATGATGGTTGTGACATCAGCTTTTATGTCACAGGGGAGATGTGATGTTACAGGAAGGTTGTGCTGTCATGTGATACTTGTGACGTCATAGAGGGGGGATAATGTGATGTCACAGGGAAGCTCTGATGTCAGAGGGGAGCTGTGATGTCACAGGGAGGATGTGATGTCACAGGGATGATATGACAGGAAAGATGTGATTTCATATATTCGATGTGACATCATAGGAGAGATGTGATGTCACAGGAATGATGTGATGTCACAGGAGAGCTGTGATGTCACAGGGATTATATGATATCTTAGGAGAGATGTGATGTCATATGATGGATGTGATGTCATAGAGAAGATGTGATGTCATAGGGGAGGTGTGATGTCACAGGAAGGATGTGATGTCATGGGGAACATGTGATGTCATTGAGGAGTGACACATCCCCCCGCCAACCTTGCTCCAGCTAAAGCCGTGGAATTTGTCTTTGTTTTCCTTGGGTTCAAGGTCAGGCTCTTTTATTTCCAGGGATGTCTAGAGATGAGTTAAGGGGAGCTCAGGCCTTTTGGTGAGGAAGGACTTGTTTACTCTGGAGCATCTGAACTCAGCCTTTGTTCCTGGTTTCTTCCCACTCTTTCAGAGCAGTTCATTTCCCAGGGGGAAAGCTCTGATTCCCCAGCACAGTCAGGTTCTCCTGAGATCAGGATGTTTCACTGGTCTCATTTTTCTCCAGTATTAATTCTGTGCCAAATTCTTGCTTCCTAGGTCAGTTAAATGTTGGGGGGTTTTGTGGATGATTTGTCCCCCCTAGTCTTTCCAAAGGAGCTTTCTTGAATGTTCCTTCTTACAGCTAATTTGAGTGATTAGTTTAGAGAAGCCTCTTAGAGTAGATACATTTCAATGAAATCAGGGCACATGTTTTTTTGGCTCTGGTGCAAGATTCAAACTAATTTTTTTCTTCCTCTTTGGCTCAATTAAAAGCCTTCTTAAAACACTCCCAGGATATTGTGTGAGTGCAGGGCTTGAGGCGTATGGGATTGAGTGGACACAGAGAAAGAACTAACATTCAGAAACATATCTGCTTCCCTGTCTCAATTAATAAACCCCAGAGTTTGACACATTAATAATATCCATAGCAATTGTGATTTGACAATATATTGTGACAGGTATATGCACATGTGAGCATAAGGACATACAAAATAGGTGTTGTAGTTTCTGCAGTTCTTGTGTTATGGGTGAGGGGAGAGAGGATTCAAGCTAAAAATTGTCCGAACATTTTGAGAGTACAGAGACATCTGTCTGACCATCACTAGGTATGCTTTGATTTGAAGGCAGAGCATGTTAAAGAATGCAATTACTTAAAGCCAACTGCACTCTTGAATTTTTGCTCTTTCAGCAAAAACAATAGCACTAATAATTACTAATAGTTAATGAGCTAACAGATGCAATAAATGTATCTGCTCGTTTTGACATATGTCCTGTGGAGAGTGGCAGTGGCAGTCCTGTTGGAGTTCTGCTCCTCCTCTCGATCCCACGAGTGGTACCAGAAGTCCCCAAACCCCAAGAGTGTATGTGCTCAGGTTCAGGTGGGGATGTCCAGCACCTCCCCCAGGGCAGAGAGTTTCACAATGGGCAATTGAACTCTGTAAGTCAGGGGGTATTTTTGGAGTGTTTGATGGTCTGGGTGTTGCAGCTGCCTGTTCTGCCAGTCCAAGGCGGCCGATTGGCAGAGATGACCCCTCAGGCTGGGGATGAAGGTGCTAATGCCTCCCTGGAGGGGAGTTATCCCAGCTGAGTCATGGGTGTGAAGACAAAGGAACACTCCTTGCACAGTTCTTTCACACCCAGCTTGTAGCCTGAGGAGTCAGGTGGGCCCTGGGCAGCTGCTGCAAAGAATCCATTCTTAACAGTCCCTGAGAAATGACACAGAGGGTGTAGAATACACAGTTTTGGTTGCACTCACACAGTGATAAACTGGTCCTGGCCCCTGCAACTAGGACAGATTGCCAGGGTCTGTTACCATGGTAACCATCATACACTCCCACTGCTATGGTCAGTTAGCATGGCAACCATCATACATTCCCATTGCTACAATCAGTTATCATACTTCCCACTGGTACAGTCGGTTACCATGGCAACCATCACACACTACCGTTACTATGGTCAGTTACCATGGCAGCCATTACACATTTCCATTGCTACGATCAGTTACCATGGAAACCATCATACATTCCCATTTCTACAGTCAGTTACCATTGCAACCATCATACATTCCTGTTGCTACGGTCAATTACCATGGCAACCATCATACCTCCCACTGCTATGGTCCATTACCATGGCAACCATCATACACGCCCATTGCTATGTTCAGTTACCATGGTAACCATCATACAGTCCCGTTTCTATGGTCCGTTACCATGGCAACCACCATACATTCTCGTCACTATGGTCAGTTTCCGTGGCAACCATCATACAACCCACTGCTATGGTCAGTTACCATGGCAACCATCATACTTCCACTGAAACAGTCGGTTACCATGGCAACCATCATACATTTTCTTTGCTATGGTCAGTTACCCTGGCAACCACCATACATTCTCATTGCCACTGTCAGCTACCATGGCGACCATCATACATTCCCATTGCTATGGTTGGTTTCCATGGCAACCTCATACATTCTCATTGTCACTGTCAGTTACCATGGCAACCATCATACATTGTATTACTACAGTCAGTTACAATGGCAACCATCACACCTCCCACTGCTACGGACGTTTACCCTGGCAAACCTTATACATTGTATTACTGTGGTCGGTTACCATAACAACCAGCATGCATTCTCATTGCCATGGTCGGTTACTATGGCAACCATCATACATTCCCACTGTTACGGTCAGTTACCATAGCAACCATCATACACTCTCATTTCTATGGTCTGTTACCATGGCAACCACCATACATTCTCGTCACTATGGTCAGTTTCCGTGGCAAACATCATGCACCCCACTGCTACGGTCAGTTACCAGGGCAACCATCATACTTCCACTGGTACAGTCGGTAACCATGCCAACCATCAGACATTCTCATTGCTATGGTCAGTTACCATGGCAACCACCATACATTCTCATTGCCACTGTCAGTTACCATGGCAACCATCATACCACCCACTGCTACGGTCAGTTACTATGACAATCATTACACATTTCCATTGCTACAGTCATTTACGATGGCAAACAGCATACATTCTCACTGCCACAGTCAGTTACTGTGGCAACCATAATACACCCCATTGCTATGGTCAGTTATCATGCCAACCATCATACTTCCACTGGTACAGTCGGTTACCATGGTAACCACCATACATTCCCATTGCCACTGTCAGTTACCATGGCAACCATCATACATGCTCATTGCTATGGTCGGTTTCCATGGCAACCCTCATACATTCCCATTGCTAATGTAAGTTACCATTGCAACCATCATACCTCCCACTGCCACGGTCAGTTACCATGACAAACATCATACATTGTATTACTACATTCAGTTATCATGGCAACCATCACACATTCCCATTTCTACGGTCAGTTACTATGGCAACCATCCTACATTCCCATTGCTATTGTCAATTCCATGGCAACCCTCATACATTCCCATTGCTATTGTCAGTTACCATGGCAACCAGCACACATTCCCATTGCTATGGTCAGTTACCATGGCAACCACCATACATTCCCATCGCTACAGTCAGTTTCTATGGTAACCTCTTGGTTCCTCTTGGACAGAAGCAGATGCAGATGAACCTCCCTCTTGTCCACCAACCTTTATTGCAACTGTGCTCTAAAGGCCTGTGTCCCAAGGGCTGTCTTGACCAACACCCTGCACAAACCTCTGGGACTCTTTGCACCCTGTCGTGCTGCCTTTCCAGTGAATTCCAGGGTTATCAAAGCCAATTTCAATGGGCTCTTTGTCTCACTCCACAATGTCACCCAAACCACTCTCTCCTCTGACCCTCACCCACTTTTGTTCACCCAGTTTGTTCATCCCCTAGAGCAGCTCCACTGATCCAAGAAGCTCCTTCCTGCTGAGGACACCTCTCTCCTGCTCTTTCTCTCCTGTGTCTCCTTGTCCTTCTCTCCCAACCCTGCACAGCCCTGCAACCTGGGAACTGTCTCAGCAAGCCTGGGCTGGTATTGCTTGCGAGTGGAATGAAGAGAGACTTGGGACTGCAGCTCCTCCTGCCTGTGCCCCACACGCAGGGCATTGGGGCCTGTCTGGCTGCAGCCCCTCAGCGGGGGCACCGGGGTAAGAACAGACTTGCAGTGGGGAAAGCTGCTCTGAAAACCCCAAGAGCTGGGCTGTGCAGAGGCTTTGCTGACAATGGCCTTGGGGGTGGACGTGCTGGCACTCAGGCCCAGGGGGAAAATCCCAGGCCTGACCCCTGAGGAGATCAGCACATGCTGCTGAAATGCTGGGGGACAGAAGAGCCAGCAGAGGGAGGAAACAAGTGTGGACAGCCTGGGCTGATGGGATTTGGACTCGTGCCTGGCCCGGCCTTGGCTGGGCAGAGAAGGGACAGTCTTTGTGTCCCTGCAGGGCTGGGATTCACTCCCTGCCCCAAAGGCACCCAATGTGTCTGAGGAGCCCTGGGTGGTGCCTGTCCCACAACTGCTGGGAATGGGGACGGGCTTCCTGCACAGGCCCTGTGCTGTCCAGGGCAGCTGCTGCACTTGTGCTGCACAGCCCTGGCACCTCCCCTGGCACTACAGGCCCCTCTTTGGCTGTTCAATCCAGGCTCAGCTGCCCTCAATTAGGTTCAGCAGTGAAGGGATGTCCAGGAGACAACTGCCATTGTACCCTGGGACATGTAGAAAATACCCTGATAAAGAACAGGAGAGAGACCTCTCTCCCTGTGCCACCTGACTCCATTTGGTCACCTGAACACCTCTAGGGGCTGCCCTGGACAGAAGGAACAGTGACAGGTTCCCCTGTCCTACATGTGGGCCCCTTCTGCCACTGAAGTTGGCCAAAGCAATGTCCCAGCAGCCTCCAAGGAGATCCCACAGCTGCTGCCCTGTCCCTAGGAACTGCTCCATTGGAGCCTGCAGTTCCCAGCAGGAATCTCGGTCACCTCTGGCCCCTCAGAAGGAACCAGGGGTTTGTGTCCCAGCAGGTCACTCCTGGCTTTGGTCTTCCTTCATTCCCATGGGAACAGGGACAAGGAGTCACCTGCAGGGGCCTGTTTTGGGCCCACTGAAGTGGGGCAGGAGGAATCCCAGCCCATGGGGGTTGTGGAGGGAGCTGAGTGTCCTTGTGGCCCCAGGTCTGCAGAGCCACAAGGAGACACCTCTGTTGACTCAGCTGAGTCCCTTCCCTCAGTGCAGGTGAAGGAGATCCCTCCTCGGCACTGTCTGGGTTTCCTGTCTAATGATGGGACAGGAAAAGGAGCCTCTTGAACTTAACTCTGTGTCTGTCTGGAGAAATGACAGTGCTGAAAGAAGTGTCTGTGCCCAGCTGAGGGAAGGCATATCATTATTTCCTTCAGCTGTGTGCCAGCAGGTTCCCCTGGAGCCCCAGGGGCAGCTGGAGGGAGCCCAGAGGGGCAGAGCAAGGGCTGCCTGGGGCTGTTGCTGTGCTGCTGAGCTGGGCCGGGCTCCTGGCACACAGGGAGCTCCTGGTAAGCAAGAAGAGCTTCAAAGAGACAGCTCTGCTGGTGAGCAGCTCCTCTGCACAGCCCAGCAGGGCTGAGGGCACTGCCTGCAGCACCCAGGGCACAGGAGAGAAGGCAGAGAGATGAGAGGCAGCCTGGGCTGGCAGGTGACTGAGCTCTCACTACGGGAGAAACCTTCCCAGGATTTGAAGGAAGAATTCTCTGGCTGTAGGAAAGTTCAACTTGCCTTCCTGGAGGCATCTCCTAAAGCTGCCACATCCCACAGCTTCTAGGATCTTTCAGCAGCATTCTCCCAGTTGCTGCAGTGCAGGGGAAGTGGCCATATGGCAGAGCAGGGCAGGAGCTGCAGGCAGCAAGGGCAGAGAGGAGAAGGGAGCAGGAGGTTGAAGGGATCCTGGGCGGGGAGGACAGGGCAGAGCTGCTCAGGGCAGGAACCTTGCCAGCCCTTTGCCATGGTCAGGTTGTGGCTGCAGAGCAGTGCAGGGGAGTTGCTGCAAGTGCCTCTGCCAGCTGCCAAATGGCAGCAGTGGCAGGAGGTGTCAGGATGGCTGTGCTGGATTTGCTGGGGTGCAGCAGGAGAAGCTGGTGCAGAGCAGGACTTGCTGCTGCCCCATCAGAGGCCCAGGGCCAGAAGGTTCCCTGTGGCAGGGCTGGCTGTGGGGTGGGAAGGTGGGGGTGCAGCCAGGGGTGCCCAGGGCTGTGGTGCAGAGCAGGGTCCTGCCCCCAGGGCTCTGTGTGCTGGGGTAGGGACTCTGCTGCCTGCCAGGCTCAGCTCTCAGCCCGGCCAAGGAGCTGCCGTGGCCCTGCAGGGAGAAGGTGTGGGTGGAAGGAGTGACCCCTCAGGGCAGGGCAGGGATGGGCAGGGCCTTTCAGCTGCAGGCTCAGGGCTCCTCACAGCTTCAGCTCCACCTCCTCCATTTCCAGGGGCCCTTCTCAGGAAGCACATCCCCCCAGAACACCTCCCCCTTCCCAGCCACCGCAGGCTGTCTGGGATCTGCTCTGCAGCCCCTGCCCAGGCAGAGCTGCCCCTGGGCACTGGGCTGGGGATGGCTCTGGCAGCACTGGCAGGGAGCTGAGCTGGGCACAGGCAGGGGCTGCTGGCAGGAACAGCTCCTCACCCAGAGACAGGCAGGCAGGGAGAGGCAGCTGCTGCCACAAGGGCTGGCCAGGGGGATGTGGGCCCCTCCCTGCTGTCCCTGTGGCACAGACCCCTTCCCTGAGCAGCTCCTGCCTGGGCTCCTTTCCCAGCCGAAGCAGAGCCTGTGCCCTCAGGCCCACGGGGGCTGGGCTGTGCATTGCCCTGCAGCAGCCAGAGCCCAGGCAAGGACAAGGCCCTGATTTCCAGCTGTCTCTCTGTGTCCCTCCTCCCTTGGCAGCAGCACTGTGGCATTTCATTGCCATCCCCTGCTGCCTGGGCTCTCCGTGTTCTCACCAGTGGGTTTTCTAAGCCAGTGTGCGGTTTGGGGGGGGCAGATTCTTGTCCAGACACAACCCCTTTGGGTGCTGCTGTGGGGATGTGTCTGTGGGAGCCAAGTGCCCAAGTGCCCTCCAGGCACCTTCAGGGTCTTCAGCTGTTTGCCTGGGTGTCCTGCAGGGCTGCAGATGCCCTCCAGAAGGGCACAGCTCTGCCATAGGATCTCTGTGCTGCACAGGATCCCTATGGAGAAAATTCCTCAGTGCTAAATCCATGGAAATGCTCTGGGCAGCTGCAATGACCATTTTGTGTCTCACTCTGGGAGGGGTAAGATGAAAAGGTGAGCAGTGTGTCAGTCTTTTCTTTGGACATGGATTCCTGGATCTCTGTGCAGTTTCTCTGTAGGGGAACAGTTGAGTGTGATGCTCCTCCAGCTCCAAGCTGCCAGCACAGGACAGCTGAGCACAGGACTGATGGGCAGAGCAGCTCTTCTCTCTGCACTAAGGGACCATCCCTGTGCCCCTCAGAACCCACAAGATTTGACCTGCAGTGCAATAGAAATGTCAGGGATTTCAAACCTCCACAACCACTCCTAAGTGTGGTAGGTGCAAGTGGGTGAAAAAATACAAAGAATTTCCCTCAGCTCAGTCCTTCATTTGGGCAAATTGCAAACAGCAAAGCTGAGAAGCTCTTGGATGTATCACGAGTACATTTAATTCAAGATCACCCTGCATTCCAAGTTCCCTCTCTGAGCAGAGAAAGAAGGAGTCCTTGGTCCTTGGGAGCCCATCACAAATTTACTGCTTCCTCTGGTCCCCTCAGCCAGCAAAAGCCAGAGCTCAGGGGAAGGAGCTACAGGGAGGTCTGAGTGAGGAGAGGGAGCCTGAGAGTGGGGTGGCTGAGATGTGTAATGTTTGGCTGCAGAAGCCTGGTCTAACTCAGCAGTGACTTTTCCTTCTCAACAGATCAAAATACCCTGGGGAAGGAGCAAATGTCCAACAGCAGCTCCGTGCCCCAGTTCCTACTCCTGGCATTGGCAGACAGGCGGGAGCTGCAGCTCCTGCACTTCTGGCTCTTCCTGGCCATCTCCCTGGCTGCCCTCCTGGCCAACGGCCTCATCCTCAGCGCCGTAGCCTGTGACCACCACCTGCACACCCCCATGGGCTTCTTCCTGCTCAACCTCTCCCTCACAGACCTGGGCTGCATCTGCACCACTGTCCCCAAAGCCATGCACAATTCCCTCTGGGACACTAGAACCATCAGCTACACAGGATGTGCTGCACAGGTTTTTGTCTACATAGTCTTTCTTAGAGCAGAGTTTTCCCTCCACACCATCATGTGCTACGACCGCTACGTTGCCATCTGCAAACCCCTGCACTACGGGACCCTCCTGGGCAGCAGAGCTTGTGCCCACATGGCAGCAGCTGCCTGGGCCACTGGCTTTCTCAATTCTCTGCTGCTCACAGCCAGTACATTTTCGCTGCCCCTGTGCCAGGGCAATGCCCTGGGCCAGTTCTTCTGTGAACTCCCACACATCCTCAAGCTCTCCTGCTCACACTCAGGCTACCTCAGGGAAATTGGGCTTATTGGGTTTAGTGTCTCTTTATCATTTGGTTGTTTTGTTTTCATTGTTTTCTCCTATGTGCAGATCTTCAGGGCTGTGCTGAGGATCCCCTCTCAGCAGGGAAGGCACAAAGCCTTTTCCACGTGCCTCCCTCACCTGGCTGTGGTCTCTCTGTTCCTCAGCACTGGCACATTTGCCTACCTCAAGCCCCCCTCCATCTCCTCCCCATCCCTGGATCTGGTGGTGTCAGTTCTGTACTCGGTGGTTCCTCCAGCAATGAACCCCCTCATCTACAGCCTCAGGAACCAGGAGCTCAAGGATGCCATAAGGAAAATGATGACTGGATGTTTTTCAGGAGCAATAAACTGCATCTTTTCTACTGCAGAACACTCATTGTGTAACACATTTTGGGTCCAGCCTGCCTTCTAAAGTTTTTGATATTGGTGGGGGGCTTTCCTTTTTTAATCTTAATAACACTGAAATTTTATTCTTCATCCCATATAATTCACTCTCTGCCTCTTTTTTAATCTGTTAATCTTAATAACACTGAAATTTTATTCTTCATCCCATATAATTCACTCTGCCTCTTTTTTTTCACCCACAAAATGTACCAATCAGGAATCATACTCTGTGTGCATTTAAACAAAATAAAAGTTTATGCAGCAAGGTATTTTTCAAACATCCTGCCTGTGTTAGTTTGTACATGAGGAATCACAATCTCTGAGTGTCAGAAAGGGATAGAGTCTCAAAAGTCTTGTTGCTTTGCTTGTTTCTCCATGGAGACAGTGCAGTGAGGTCAGGGACCCACTGGGACTGCAGGGACTGAGGGCTGGGTCAGATGTTGTGTGTTGGTGGCTGATGGCAAATGGAGGTGACAAATGATCTCCAAGTCACCTGCCTGGGGCTCTGCAGCTTGTGAGGGCGCTGATGGCAGGTGAGGATTTGTCTGTAGGAACTCAGGAAGTGCAGGAGAGCACAGAGGATCTGCAGGGACAGCCCGTCCCATCCAGTCAGCAGGGAATGGAGCCCTGGAGCAGAATCCTGCCCAGGGTGGAGTCACCCAGAGATAAAGTACTAAATCTCCCTGTCAAGTGGCAAACAGAGCTCTGCAAGCCCAGGGGACACAGTAGGTACAGGGAAAACTCTTGCCAGTGACTTCTCTTGCCCTCAGTGAACTTCCACAAGTCAATCAAGAGCAGCCCCCAAAGCCATGTCCCAGCTGTGGAACAAGGCAGGGCCCCTCTGAGCCCCCTCCATGGCCACACAGGAGCGTCTGTGGGAGGTGGTCAGTGGCAGGGAGCACCATCAGCTGGCTCTGCCTCCCAGCTGGAGCAGCACAGCCCAACAGAGTCCCCCATGGCCTCGGGCCCCACACCCCCCGTGCTCTGCAGAGCAGCCCCCCCAGCTCAGGGGCTGTGGGGAGCACGGGCAGGGGGTGCAGGAAGGGCTGCTCAGGCCAGCACAGACGTGTTCCCCTGGGGAAAGGCTCTGTGGGGAGATGGGATGTGCCAGGAGAAGAGCAGGACACCCTGTGTGAGCAGAGGGACCATGGAAAGAGGCTGCCCTGTCCCTGGGGAAAAGAGGGGGCAAAGTAAAATGTGGGAAACTCTCTGGTCTGAGCTCAGTTGTGCTGCCCAAGAACACGCTGACTCCAGAGGTGTCCAAGCGGGGCAGAGCCGGCGACTCCGGTCCGTGCGGCGGCGGGGGGGAGGCAGCGGCTCTGCTTGATTCCATGGAGTTCTGGGGAGGCACAGTGGACCCTTGGTTCCATGAGGCTCTGAAATGCCTCAGGGTTCCTTTTGTTCCATGAGGCCCTGCGTGTCCCTTGGTTCCACGAGATTCCACAATTTCCCTATGTTCTCTTGGATCCATAAGGCCCTGTAGTGTCCCAACTGCCCCTTGATTCCATGAAGTCCCACAGTGTCCCTGGATTCCTTTTCTTCCATGAGGTTCCCCAGTGTCACAATGGCCTCTTGATTCCATGAAATTCCACAGTGTCCCAGGGTTTCTTTGTTTCCAGGAGGCCCTGCAGTGCCACAATGGCCTCCTGATTCCATGGGTTTCTGCAGTGTCACAATGGCCCCTTTATTTCAGGAGGTTGCCCACTGTCCCTGGGTTCCTTTGGCTCCATGGGGCCCTGCAGTGTCCCAGTGGCCTCTTGATTCCATGGCTTTCCCCAGAGTCACAATGGCCCCATAATTCCATGAGGTTCTACAGTTTCACAGTGGCTTCTTGAGTCCATGAGGTTGCACCGTGTTATCACGAAGCTGAGCCCATCTTCATGAAAGTTCTGAGGAGGTTGGGAGGAACTGGGACAAAAGGGAAGGAAAATTGGGGAAGGAAAGAGGGGTTTGACCAACAGAGAGGAAAGATTTTGATGAGGTAAAACCAGGTTCAGGGAATGCTGAGGGTGCTGAAACACTGACTGTGCAAACACTCCTGGTAGGCCTTTACTCTCTTTGTAACCTCAAGCCCCAACATTACCTAAAAGTGCTGCCCCTCCCATTGAAAGGAATCCACTGCTCTAATTCCAATCCAGAAAAAACCCAATCCCAGAACTCCAGACTCTTATTTGTACTCCAGTGCCCACCCCATTCCCAAACCTGTATTACCAGTATGAAAAGCCAAGTTTTAATCCTGATCCAGCCCAAAAAGCTCTTCCCCTAATCATGAAGCAGACACTGCCAGCAGAACAACAAACCTCTCAAAGTTCTGTCTAATCCCCACTCTGAGCTCTGAACCCCAAGCCCTGACCATTCAGCACCCCCACAGCCCTTGGGAGCAGGGCAAGGACCTGCAGGGCCCAGAGCAGGCCCAGGGGGTTGGCAGAGGAATGGGAGGTGACCTGGATCTGCTCAGCTCTGCAGTGACCCCCAGGAGAAGGGCCTGGGCTCTGGGAGGGATGTCCTGTGGCACAGGGGCTCAGGATCCAAGTTTATAAGGCCAACTGCGCATGGGGCTGCCTTGGGGGGAGTGTGGGCACCCAGACAAGGGAGTTGTCACCTCCCTGGACTCAGCCCTGGGGTCACCACATCTGGACTGGTCTGTCTGTCTGTGAGGTTCCCCATTCTGGAGGAATGAGGAATAACTGGAGAGGGTCTAGAGCAGATCTGATAGGATGAAGATTTTCTTGGTGCTGGAAAGAAAAAGAAACCCATAAAGTGCAGTTTGGAAGGTTCAGACTGAAGGTGGGGAAAAAGGAATGTTACTCAAAGGGGAACCTTATGGTGCCAGAGGTCACCCAGAGGGTGATGGCATGGCTTTGTGTTCCAGGGAACAGCCAGAGCTGGTGCAGAGACATCAGGGAGGGTCTGGAAATGCTGCTGGGAGGGGGGTGGGAAAGCAGGAGGGGGGTGTGCAGCCTGCAAGGCCAGAGCAGCAGCAGGGCCAGGGCAGGACAGCCTGCAGGAGAGATGGCCAAGGGCTCTGGCAGGGCTGCAAGGCCCAAAGGCACCCAGGCCTTTGGCCCCTTGCCTCTGGCAGCTGCCTCTGCCACTCAGGCCACCACAAGCAACTTGCCTGGCAGGTTCTGCACTTGGTTTCTTCCTCACCCCTCCCTCAGCAGCCTGGCAGGGGTTGCCCAGTTTTGGCCTTTGTTGTTCTTCCCCCTCCCATCCCAGTGCCCCCCAAAGAGCCCTGAGCCAGCCGGGAGGGACAGGATCTGCTGGGCCAGGGCCTGGGGCTCAGGCCTTGGCCTTTGTGCTCCACAAAACCAAGGCAGGCTTTGCTCAGCACTGCAGGGGCCTGCCCAGAGCCTTTGTCTGCCTGCACTCCTGGCCTCCAAGGAGCTGCTCCAAGGAGGCCCTGGGGAGGCTTTGGCAGTGCCTGCCCTCAGTGGGGCCCAGCAATGCTTCAAGGCACTTGCAGTTTGCCTTCTGACTTCTTCAGCAGCTGCTTCAATCTTCTCTCAGTACCTCAGGATCATGGGCTGGGCTGCAAACACACCGTGGGGCTCATTAAAATGCAGAAATCCCTCAGGATCTCTTTCTCTTCCTTTAATTGTCTTCAAGGCAATTTCAAAACAAGTCTTCCAAGTTTGTACTTTTTTTTTTAATTCAGTTTTGGATATCTTGTAGTTAAGAGAAGAGGTGATAGAAGTGTTCTCCAAGTGATCTTGATGCTGAGTGTCTCCTCAGGAGATCCACACTGACCCTGGATGATCAACCTTGCTCCTCACCCCCCAGCCTCACCAGTTCTGACATGGCCCATCTTGGACTGACAGCTGATGCAGCTCCAAACACACTGTGGGACCCATTAAAACACTGAAAAACAAATTATTTTTCTTTCTTTAATTGTCTTCAAGACATCAACAACAAATTGGAGTTGTTTTGTAGTTTAGCTAAGGAGGAAGATTTTAAAGTGGACGTCAAGAAAAAGAGATATATTTTGATGAAAGAGAATGATTTACACAGAGCCTTGGGTTGCAGGAGGGTCAGGGTGCAAAGGATTTAGACCCAAAGATAAGGGGGCAAAAGAGATTAGTAGCACTTAATCATTGACCAGTTGAACAATTATCAAGTGGTTCAATAGCATTTGTTACAATTTTAACAGTGACCGAATTATAGATTCACAAGAACAACATTCCCACCACAGGCAATTCACACCCACACCCAGGCAGAGATGTGTGCACACATCAAGAGCTGGGTGTGCAAAGGTCCCTCTCCCAAATTCTCCTGGTCGTCAGGGAAACACTCCCCCAAATCCCTTTGTGTTTCCCACCAGACAAGGGTCACAGCTGGAGGAGTGTTTGTGGAGGGGGATCAGAATTGTCCTGGGCATCAGCGAGGGTCTTTGGAGTGTTGCAAACTGGAGGGTTCCCGAGCTGGGAGAGGCTGCCAGAGGTGTCCCACTGAGAGGGAGGTGCTGGGGAGCTGCCAGGGCCTCCCTCAGCCCCGCTGGGTGTGGGCTCCCAAGGGGACTGGCTTTAGTTATCTGCTGAATTTCCATCCTGGTGTCAGGAATGACTGGAGTTTCCCAAATATTTGAGAATTGTATCCAAACTGTTCCATTTGGGCTGTGATTCAGGCAGGGAATATTCCAAGGCTTTCATGGGATGACTGATTATTCTGTGTTCCCCAGCTGTTCCACTCTGGATTGTTCCCACCTGTATCATCCAGGAGCATCTGGTCCAGTCCAGGGACACTTCACCACACCCTTGGCACATTGCAGGGGCTCTTCATTGCTCAGTTGGTTTGGTCAAGGCTTGTCAGGAGCTCCTGAGATCATACCTATAAGAAGGTTTGGCACAGACTTAGTTGTAATAAGACAAGTGATAATGGTTTTCATCTAAAAAAGAGCAGATTTGAACTAGATAGAAGGAAGAAATTTTTTACACTGAGGGTGGTGAAACACTGGCACAGGTGACCCAGAGAGGTCATAGATGCCCCAGCCTTGGAAACATTCAAGGCCAGGTTAGAAAGGGCTGTGAGCAACCTGATCTAGTTGAAGGTGAACCTGTTCATTGTGGGGGGATTGGACTAGATGTCCTATAAAGGTCCTATATGATTCAAACTATTTAGGATTTTATAGTTCTTTCCTACAGAGCCAAGGCTGACAGGGATCACCCAGGTTTCAGACCCAGCTGAGCATCCCCTTTGATGGCCCAGCTGGCAGCTCTGCTAAAAAGCTGCTGCAAAGAACCTCTAGACCTAAAGGAGCTTTTGTGCTGGGCTCAGCTGCGGCTCTCAGGGCTGGGGGTTAGCTTTTGGCTTCCAGGTGCCCACCAAGGCTCTCTCTCCCTTCTCCTCCTTCTTCTCCACTCCCCTTGGTGCCTGCAGGGTTGTTTCTCCCACATTTCTCTCACTCCTCTCTCAGTTACAGCACCCTGGATTTTATCCTTTCTCCAAAGGGTGATCACACAGGTGCCTCTGGATTTGCTTTTTGGCTCAGCTTTGGGCACTGGCTGGTCCATTTTGGAGCCACCTGAAACTGGCTCTCTCTGACCCAGAGTCAACTCTTGATCTCCTCTTCCTTAAGGAGAACCTGTAGCCCCCTCCCTGCTACCAAACCTGATCCACAGGGTCATTCAAGTGCCCAGGAATACAGGAGGTCATTGATCCCATTATTCTTCAGGTTGGTTAAACAAGACTTTGTCCTCTTCCTGTCCCTGACTGCAGGTTCTTTGTGTCAGAGCAGAGCTGGGCTGGACCTTAGCCGTGCTTTGCTCCAGAGCCTGCTGGGGTGGGGGCAGATGGCAATGGCAGAGGGACTGAGGTGGCCCAAGGAGAGCAAACCCTGCTGTCCCCAGGGCCAGAGAGACATAGGGCTGGGCTGGGCAGCCTGGCAGGACAGGGCTTTTCCTGGATTGAATAACCAAAGAGGGGCCAAGTGCAGCAGCTGCCCTGGGCAGCACAGGGCCTGTGCAGGAAGCCCGTCCCCATTCCCAGCATTTGTGGGACAGGCACCACCCAGGGCTCCTCAGACACATTGGGGGCCTTTGGGGCAGGGAGTGAATCCCAGCCCTGCAGGGACACAAAGGCTGTCCCTTCTCTGCCCAGCCAAGGCCGGGCCAGGCACGAGTCCAAATCCCATCAGCCCAGGCTGTCCACACTTGTTTCCTCCCTCTGCTGGCTCTGTTCTCCCCTAGCATTTCAGCAGCATGTGCTGATCTCCTCAGGGATCAGGCCTGGGATTTTCCCCCTGGGCCTGAGTCCCAGCACGTCCACCCCCAAGGCCGTTGTCAGCAAAGCCTCTGCACAGCCCAGCTCTGGGGGCTTTCAGAGCAGCTTTCCCCACTGCAAGTCTGTTCTTACCCCGGTGCCCCCGCTGAGGGGCTGCAGCCAGACAGGCCCCAATGCCCTGCGTGTGGGGCACAGACAGGAGGAGCTGCAGCCCCAAGTCTCTCTTCATTCCACTTGCAGGCAATAACAGCCCAGGCCTGTTGAGACAGTTCCCAGGTTGCAGGGCTGTGATGGGTTGGGAGAGAAGGTCAAGGAGACACAGGAGAGAAAGAGCAGGAGAGAGGTGTCCTCAGCAGGAAGGAGCTTCTTGGAGCTGTGGAGCTGCTCTAGGGGATGAACAACTTGGGTGAACTTTTGTGGGTGAGGGTGAGAGGAGAGAGTGGTTTGGGTGACATTGTGGAGTGAGACAAAGAGCCCATTCAAGTTGGCGTTGATAACCCTGGAATTCACTGGAAAGGCACCACAACAGGATAGAAAGAGTGCCAGAGGTTTGTGCAGGGTGTTGGTGAAGACAGCCCTTGGGACACAGGCCTTTAGAGCACAGCTGCTCTAAAGGTTGGTGGACAACAGGGAGGCTCATCTGCATCTACTTCTCTCCAAGAGGAACCAAGAGGATGCCATTGTAACAGACCGTAGCGATGGGTATGTATGGTGATTGCCATGGTAACTGACTGTAGTAATGGGAATGTATGATGGTTACCATGATAACTGACCATAGCAATGGGAATGTGTGATGGTTGCCATGATAATCGACTGTAGTAATACAATATATGATGTTTGCCATGGTAGCTGACCGTAGCAATGGGAATGTATGGTGGTTGCCATGGTAACTGACTGTACAAATGGGAATGTATGATGGTTGCCATGGTAACCGACTGTACCAGTGGAAGTATGATGGTTGCCATTGTAACTGACCATAGCAATGGGGTATATTGTGGTTACCACAGTAACTGACCGTGGCAATGGTAACTGACTGTAGCAATGGAACTGTGTAATGGTTGCCATAGTAACTGACCATAGCAAAGGGTGGTATGATGGTTGCCATGGTAACTGACCATAGCAATGGGGTGTATTATGGTTGCCACAGTAACTGACCATGGGAATGAGAATGTATGATGGTTGCCATAGTAACTGACCGTAGCAGTGGGAGGTATGATGGTTGCCATGGTAACTGACAGTGGCAATGAGACTGTATGGTGGTTACCATGGTAACTGACCATACCAATGAGAATGTATGATGGTTGCCATGGTTACCGACTGTACCAGTGGAAGTATGATGGTTGCCCTGGTAACTGACCGTAGCAGTGGGGTGCATGATGGTTGCCATGGAAATTGACCATAGTGACGAGAATGTATGGTGGTTGCCATGGTAACGGACCATAGAAACGAGAGTGTATGATGGTTGCTATGGTAACTGACCGTAACAGTGGGAATGTATGATGGTTGCCATAGTAACCGACCACAGCAATGAGAATGTATGCTGGTTGTTATGGTAACCGACCATAGTAATACAATGTATAAGGTTTGCCAGGGTAAATGTCTGTAGCAGTGGGAGGTGTGATGGTTGCCATTGTAACTGACGGTAGTAATACAATGTATGATGGTTGCCATGGTAACTGACAGTGACAATGAGAATGTATGAGGTTGCCATGGAAACCAACCATAGCAATGGGAATGTATGATGGTCGCCATGGTAACTGACAGTGGCAATGAGAATGTATGGTGGTTGCCAGGGTAACTGACCATAGCAAAGAAAATGTATGATGGTTACCATGGTAACCGACTGTTTCAGTGGAAGTATGATGGTTGCCATGGTAACTGACCATAGCAGCGGGTTGTATGATGGTTGCCACGGAAACTGACCATAGTGACGAGAATGTATGGTGGTTGCCATGGTAACGGACCATAGAAACGGGACTGTCTGATGGTTGCCATGGTAACTGAACATAGCAATGGGAGTGTATGATGGTTGCCATGGTAATGGACCACAGCAGTGGGAGGTATGATGGTTGCCATGGTAATTGACCGTAGCAACAGGAATGCATGATGGTTGTAATGGTAGCTGACTGTAGAAATGGGAATGTATGATGGTTTCCATGGTAACTGATCGTAGCAATGGAAATGTGTAATGGTTGCCATGGTAACTGACCATAATAATGGTAGTGTGTGATGGTTGCCATGGTAAACAACTGTAGCAGTGGGAAGTATGATGGTTACCATCATAACTGATTGTAGCAATGGGAATGCATGATGGTTACCATGGTAACTGACCATAGCAGTGGGAAGTGTGATGGTTGCCATGGTAACTGATCGTAGCAATTGGAAGGTATGATGGTTGCCATGGTAACAGACCCTAGCAATCTGTCCTAGTTGCAGGGGCCAGGACCAGTTTATCACTGTGTGAGTGCAACCAAAACTGTGTATTCTACACCCTCTGTGTCATTTCTGAGGGACTCTTAAGAATGGATCCTTTGCAGCAGCTGCCCAGGGCCGACCTGACACCTCAGGCTACAAGCTGGGTGTGAAAGAACTGTGCAAGGAGTGTTCCTTTGTCTTCACACCCATGACTCAGCTGGGATAACTCCCCTCCATGAAGGCATTAGCACCTTCACCCCCAGCCTGAGGGGTCATCTCTACCAGTGGGCTGCCTTGGACTGGCAGAACAGGCAGCTGCAACACCCAGACCATCAAACACTCCAAAAATACCTCATGACTCACAGAGTTCAATTGCCCATTGTGAAACTCTCTGCCCTGAGGGACAGAACACCTGGACCTGAACAGGTGGACATCCCCACCTGAACCTGAGCACATACACTCTTGGGGTTTGGGAACTTCTGGTACCACTCGTGGGATCGAGAGGAGGAGCAGAACTCCAACAGGACTGCCACTGCCACTCTCCACAGGACATATGTCAAAACGAGCAGATACATTTATTGCATCTGTTAGCTCATTAACTATTAGTAATTATTAGTGATATTGTTCCTGCTGAAAGAGCAAAAATTCAAGAGTGCAGTTGGCTTTAAGTAATTGCATTCTTTAACATGCTCTGCCTTCAAATCAAAGCATACCTAGTGATGGTCAGACAGATGTCTCTGCACTCTCAAAATGTTCAGACAATTTTTAACTCGAATCCTCTCTCCCCTCACCCATAACACAAGAACTGCAGAAACCACAACACCTATTTTGTATGTCCTTATGCTCACATGTGCATATACCTGTCACAATATATTGTCAAATCACAATTGCTATGGATATTATTAATGTGTCAAACTCTGGAGTTTATTAATTGAGACAGGGAAGCAGATATGTTTCTGAATGTTAGTTCTTTCTCTATGTCCACTCAATCCCATACACCTCAAGCCCTGCACTCACACAATATCCTGTGAGTGTTTTAAGAAGGCTTTTAATTGAGCCAAAGAGGAAGAAAAAAATTAGTTTGAATCTTGAACCAGAGCCAAAAAAACATGTGCCCCGATTTCATTGAAATGCATCTACTCTAAGAGGCTTATCTAAACTAATCACTCAAATCAGCTGTAAGAAAGCACATTCAAGAAAGCTCCTTTGGAAAGACTGGGGGGGAGAAATCATCCACAAAAAACCCCAACATTTAACTGACCTAGGAAGCAAGAATTTGGCACAGAATTAATACTGGAGAAAAATGAGACCAGTGAGACATCCCGATCTCAGGAGAACCTGACTGTGCTGGGGAATCAGAGCTTTCCCCCTGGGAAATGAACTCCAGAGTAAACAAGTCCTTCCTCACCAAAAGGCCTGAGCTCCCCTTAACTCATCTCTAGACATCCCTGGAAATAAAAGAGCCTGACCTTGAACCCAAGGGAAACAAAGACAAATTCCACGGCTTTAGCTGGAGCAAGGTTGGCGGGGGGATGTGTCACTCCTCAATGACATCACATGTTCCCCATGACATCACATCCTTCCTGTGACATCACACCTCCCCTATGACATCACATCTTCTCTATGACATCACATCCATCATATGACATCACATCTCTCCTAAGATATCATATAATCCCTGTGACATCACAGCTCTCCTGTGACATCACATCATTCCTGTGACATCACATCTCTCCTATGATGTCACATCGAATATATGAAATCACATCTTTCCTGTCATATCATCCCTGTGACATCACATCCTCCCTGTGACATCACAGCTCCCCTCTGACATCAGAGCTTCCCTGTGACATCACATTATCCCCCCTCTATGACGTCACAAGTATCACATGACAGCACAACCTTCCTGTAACATCACATCTCCCCTGTGACATAAAAGCTGATGTCACAACCATCATATGACATCACATCTCTCCTGCGAGATCATATCATCCCTGTGATGTCACATCCACCCATGTGACTTCACAGATCGCCTATGACATCACACCTGATCTGTGACATCACATCCTCCCCATGTCATCACATCCTTGTTGTGATATCTAGGCTCCTCTATGATGTCACATCCAACATATGTCACCACATCTCCCTTGTGATATCATATTATCCCTGTGATATCACACCCTCCCCGTGACATCGCAGCTCCCCTGTGAGATCACATCCTCCATGACATCACATCCTTCCTGTGACATCACATCTCCCACATTACATTACATATATAGTATGACATCATATTTCTCCTGTGATATCATATCATCCCTGTGACATCACAGCTCCCCTAAGACATCACAGCTCCCCGTGACATCACATCCTCCACTATGGCATTACATCCATCATATGACATCACATCCTTCATGTGACATCAAATCTCCTGTATGACATCACATCCATCATATGACATCACACCTCTCCTGTGATATCATATAATCCCTGTGACATAATGTCCTCCGCTATGACATCACATCCTTCATGTGACATCACATCTCCACTATTACATCACACCTCCCGATGACATCAAAGTTCCTCTGTTACATCACAGCTCCTCTGTGGCACCACACCTGCCCTGTAACATCACATCTCCCCTATGACCTCACATCCATCATATGACATCACACCTCTACTGTGAAATCACATCATCCCTGTGTTGTCATGTCCTCCCCTGTGAAATCATAACTCCTCCGTGACATCACATCTTCCCCGTGACATCACAGCTCTCTTATGATGTCACATCCGTCATATGACATCATGTCTCCCTTGTAACATCGTGTCCTCCCAATGACATCACATCCTTCCTGTGATATCATCTCTCCTCTATGATATCACATTCTCCCCTGTGACATCACGTCCTCCCCTCTGACATCACATCTCCCCTATGACATCACACATGCTCATGACATAACAGTTTTCCTGTGACATCACACCAGTGTTTTGGCCACTGCTGAGCACAGCACCAATACTGGGACATTCCTTCCTTAGCTGAGGGCAAGAGCCTGACAGGGGACCCAAGTAGGCCAGCTGAGCCCAACTGACCCAAGGGACATTGCAGCCCATGGGAGGTCAGCTCAGCTCTAAAAGCTGAGGCAGGGAGCAGGAGAGGGGCATTCATTGTCTGATGGCTGCCTGCTGAGGAACCGTCCCGCGGACCCAAGCCCTGCTCCTCGGGAGTGATCGACCATGGCTGCTCATGGGAAGCAGAGAACAAACCCTGCTCTTTTGCTTTAAATAAACTGTCTAATCTCAACCCATGAGTTGTTTTTTTTTTTTTCCACTTTACTCTCTCCCCTGTCCCGCAGGGAAGGGGAGTGATAGAGCGGCTGGGAGGGCACCTGGTGTCCAGCCAAGGTCAACCCACCACACACCTGAACACTTCCAGAGACTCCACCACCTCCCTGGGCTACTTCTTCCAAGGCCTGAGCACTCTCTCAGTGAAAAAAGGGTTTCTTGAATAACTAATCTGAGCCTCGCCTGATGCAATTTGAGGCCGTTTCCTCTCTTCCTGTCACTAAAGGCTTTGCAGAAGAGACCAACCCCCACCCCACTAAAACCTCCTTTCAGGTCATTGCAGAGAGCAATGAGGTCCCCCCTGAGCCTCCCCTTCTCCAGACTCAACCAGCCCAGTTCCCTCAGCCGTCCCTCAGCAGACATGTTTTCCAGAGCCTTCCCCAGCTCCGTTCCCTTCTCTGGACACGCTCCAGCCCCTCAAGGGCCTTTTTGCACTGAGGGGCCAGAACTGGACACAACACTCCAGGTGGGGCCTCCCCAGTGCCCAGCACAGAGGGGCAATCAGTTCTCTGCTCCTACTGGCCACACTCTTCTCCACAAAGGCCACGATGCCCTTGGCCTTCTTGCCCCCCTGGGCACACTCTGCCTCATATCCAGCTGCTGTCAAGCAGCACCCCCAAGTCCCTTCCTGCTGAGCAGCTCTCCAGCCCCTCTGCCCCCAGCCTGGAGCGTTCCAGGGGGTTGTTGGGAGCCAAGGGCAGGCCCTGACACTTGGCCTTATTAATCCAGCCTCTCCAGATCCCTCTGCAGAGCCTTCCTGCCCTCCAGCACATCCACACTCACACCCAACGTGGTGTCGTCCATGACTTTCCTGAGGGGGCACTCGATCCCCTGGTCCAGATCATCCAGAAAGATGTTAAACAGGAGCAGCCCCAACCCTTAGCCCTTGGGAGCCCCACTAGTGACTGGTCACACCTGGATTTCCTTCCATTCCCCACCACTCCCTGGGCCATCAGCCACTTTGTCACCCAATAAACAGTTCCCCAGGCAAGCCCTGAGCAGCCAGTTTGTGCAGGAGATGCTGGGGGAGATGGTGCCAAAGGCTTTCTGGAATTCCAGGGAGACACATCCCCAGCCTTTCCCTCAGCTGCTGAGTGGGTCCTTTGTCAGAGAAGGAGATGAGGTTGGTCAGGCAGGACCTGCCTTTCCCAACCCCACACTGGCTGGACCTGATCCCCTGGTTGTCCTGCCCGTGCCATGGGATGGCACTGAGGAGGATCTGCTGCATGGACTTCCCTGGTCCTGAGGTCAATGGGACAGACCAGGAGTTGCCCAGATCCTCCTTTTGGCCCTTCCTGGGGATGGGCATCCCATGTGCTTGTTGCCAGTCAGCTGGGACTTGTGCAGTTGTGCAGCACTGCTGGGGAATGAGTGAGAGTGGCTTGGCCAGCTCTTTCTCCAGCTCCCTCAGGACTCTTGGGTGCATCCCATGTGGGCCCAGGCACTTGGAGGGGTCTCATTGGCAGAGCAGGTCACTGACCATTTCCTCCTGCTTTGTGGGGGCTTCACTCAGCTCCCCATCACCAGTTTCCAGCCCTGGGAGCTGGGGATGCTGAGGACAACTGCTTTGGGTGTTAAAGACTGAGGCAAATAAAGCACTAAGTAACCTCCCGGAAAGAAGGACTCCTGGGACACTGCAGGACCTTCTGGAGCCAAAGGAGCCCTGGGACACTATGGAATCTCATGGAATCAAGGCAGCACTGGAACCCTGGGAAAACTCCTGGAATTCAGGGCCCATTGTGACACTGCAGCTCCCCAAGGAACAAAAGGAACCCTGGGATGCTGCGGAAACTCATGAAACCAAGGGACCATTGGGACATTGAGGGGGCTGATGGAATCCATGGAGTCCATTGGGACAATCCAGGGACTCATAAAATCAATGGAATTCTCAGACACTGTCAAACCTCCTGGAACCAAGGGTTCCTGCTGACATGCGTGTCCTCCTGGAACCAAGGGAGCCCGGAGATATTTCTGAACCTCCCAGAATCCAGGGGCAATTGTGACCCTGTAGAACCTCCTGGATTCACGTGGTCCTTGTGAAACTGCAGGCTCTCCTGGAACCCAAGGATTCCTGGAACACTGCAGAGCTCATGGAACCAAGGGGTCACTGTCCCACTGCAGCTCCTTCTGAAGCACAAGGGACCCTGGGACAGTGGGAAATCTCTGAGAATCCAAAGGGCATTTTGGGACTGCAGGGCCTCATGGAACTAAAGGAACCTTTGGAGACTGTGGAAGTTCATGGAATCAAGGGGCCATTGGGACATGTGGGACTTCCTGGAAGCAAAGGAACCCTGAGAATTTTTGTGGGAACAAGTTAAGGCAGCAGCAGCTGCATTCAGTTAATCAGGATCCAAAAGGAGTGTTTTGGCCTTGACTGGTGTTTTCCATCCAGAGAGTGCTGTTTGCCAAAGTGGAAACCACTTGGAACATGGTTGGCATGGTAGCCTGTGTTTTTCTCTGGTGGCTGAACACAGCCAGCACATGAGGCTGAACCACTTTTGTCCCCAAGGTTTTAATGATTGCAAATAAAATCTATTGATAGAAATGAATTTATTTAGGGTTACAAATGATCAGAGAAAAGATCTTCATCACAATTATTTCCTGCACAACAGAAACACTAAAACTAACAGGAGTACAGGATAATACAGGACAGTGCTCTACACTAAAGCAATTGTTGAAGCCATTCTACTCAAGCTGGCACAAAAGCAATAATTCTTAATTAGAGATGGATGGAACTCCCCCAGACCAACGCTCAGGGGGAGGTCTCTGCTCTCAACCTCCAGCAGTGACCCTGGGGGTTCCCCAGCCAAGGCAGGAATCTCCACAAACCCTCCAAGAAGGCTTCTGTTGGAAGAAGCTGCCCCTGGGAAAGGGGACTGGCCCTTTGTGGTTGAAAGGGTTGGACTGACAGTCACTGCACTCCAGGGGTTGCCTCACCATCACGGGGTTCATTCTGGGTGGAAGCAGCGGCCGAAGCTCTTCCCAAAGTTGGGGCACTGGTAGGGCTTCCCTTACCGGTGGGTCCGTTCGTGTCTGGTCAACTTAGAGCTCTGAGTGAAGCTCTTCCCACACTCCCCACACTTGTAGGGCCTCTCCCCGGTGTGGATTCGCCGGTGGGTGACGAGGGTGGAGTTGTGCTTGAAGCCCTTCCCGCAGTCGGTGCAGCGGAAGGGCCTCTCATCCGTGTGTGTCCGTTCATGCGTGAGGAGATGTGAGGTGGTCCGAAACCTCTTCCCACACTGCAAGCACTCATATGGTCGTTCCCCAGTGTGGATGTGCTGGTGTATGCGGAGGCTGGAGCGCTGGTGGAAGCTCTTCCCACATTCCCCACACGTGTAGGGCCGTTCTCCAGTGTGAATGTGCTGGTGTTTGATCAGGTCAGAGCTGTCCCTGAAGGTCTTCCCACATTCCCAACACATGTAGGGTCGTTCCCCAGTGTGGATGCGCTGGTGTCGGATCAGGTAGGACTTCTGCCTGAAGCTTGTCCCACATTCCCCACATGTGTAGGGCTGTTCCCCGGTGTGGATGTGCTGGTGGTTGAGGAGGTTGGAGTTGTACCTGAAGGTCTTTCCACATTCACCACATGTGTAGGGCCAATCCCCAGTGTGGATTTGCTGGTGCCGGATCAGGGTGGAGCTGTCCCTGAAGCTCTTCCCACATTCCCCACACAGGTAGGGCCGTTCCCCAATGTGGATGTGCTGGTGTCGGATCAGGTTGGAGCTGTTCCTGAAGCTCTTCCCACATTCCCCACATGTGTAGGGCCGTTCCCTAGTGTGGATGTGCTGGTGGCTGAGGAGGTGGGTGCTCGTCCTGAAGCTCTTCCCACATTCCAAGCACCTGAAGGGTTTCTCCCTGCTGGGAGGCTGCTCAGGGACCACCAGGTCGGAGCTGCCCCTCAAGCTCTGGCCGCCTTCCCAGCACAGGCTGGCTCTTTCCCCCTCAGAGCACCCTGGGATGGCTTTGGAGCCCCTCCTGCGGGGGGATCTCTGGGCCTTTTCCTCCCCGCTGCCTTCCTGCGCCGGGGAGCCCTTCAAAACGGCCTCTCCCACCAGGGTCTCACGGGGGGATTTGTCCTCCGGGCTCTCCGTCCTCAGCTCGGGGCCTGGGGCAGGAAGCAAGAAGGACAGGGAGGGGATTTGCCTCCGGCCCACAGGGAAGGCCAAGGACATCCCCCCAACTCCGGCCCCGGCAGGACGGCGGCGGCAGCGGGGTTGTCCTGCAGCCGGGGCCATGCTCGGCTGACAGAGCCAGCACAACACCCGCCCAAAGGGCCACTGACTTCCTCCTCACCTGCCTGGGGGGCCCAAGGCATCTTCCTCTTCCTCGCAGCCTCCTCCTCCATCCGCCCAAGCTTTGGGAAGGACAAATCCTGATGGGGGGGAAAACAAGGGCTGAGCGCGTTGGCTTGGGGGTTCCTCCTGCCCAAGTCCATCCCTAGAACTCACCGGGCATCCTGTGTCCATAAAAACCTCCAAAACACCAAGATTCAGCCCAGAAATCCCAAACCAACATGATTCAGGTAAAAAACCTCTTAGAAATAGCGAGATGAACCGCCTCACAAACTACAGAAAGTTAAATTTAAGCGAAAAAATACACAAAATATGAAGATTCAACCCAAAACAAGGTGTTTAATTGGGAGGATGAGGAGAGTGAGGTCACTTCATGAGCACTTGATTGAGTTGCTGCATTAAATGTAGTGTCACTAAAAACTCACCAGGGTTGTTCCTTGAGGTTATCTGGACCTCTGCCAGTCCGGGGTTGTTTCTCCAAACCACCAAACCAAGTGTGCCAAACACCCTGGTTGGTCAGTGCCAGCTGGGGGAGCGGGCACTCCATGAGGGGATGAGAAAACTGCACCCAGGGCTGGGCTGAAAGAGGCTTCAGCACCACTTCTGATGGCCCAGGGGCAGCATCTGGCTTCTCCCAAACAGAGAGATGGCACTTGTTCCTCTGCAGGGAGTCAATGGCAGGAGGGTGACTCCTGCTGCATGGATGGAATGGCAGAGGATCCCTTGGGCCCCCAGGATGGATCAGCACTCAGGGATACAAACTGCCCTCGGGCTCAGGATGCAGCTGCCAGCACAGATTTCCCTGCAAAGTCTGCAGTGAGTCAAGCTCTGCAGAGGAGATTGTGCCCCACTCATGGGATTGCAGAGGCTCCCTCAGGTCCCCTGCAGGAATCAGCAACCAGGAATAGACACAAAAGGGCCCCCCAAAAGATTTCTGGGGGAGTGTCCTGTAAGGAGGGGACAGTGTCACCACACCAGGGCAGGGTTGGCAAGTGGGAGGCTGTTCCAGGGCTCTGCAAGAGGCCTCGTGCTCTGCTCGGCCCCACCACTGCCTGGTACCAACACCCCCGGCTGCCCCCGGCCCTGGGCAGCTCTGCTGCCACAGGCTGTGCCCTCACCGTGGCCCTGCAATGGTCCTGCCTGTCCCTCACCCGTGGCCCTGCCCACATCCCTGTCCCTTGGCTCTCTCTCTGCCAGCTCAGTGTGGGGCACACGGGATGGGGGTCCCTCCCAAGCCCCCCGGGCAGCCGGCGTTGGCTGGGGGGATGTGAGGGCTGGGCCTGCTCAGCACAGCCCCGGCCTCGTGCCCAGCGCCTCTTTCCTGACCCACACAAGAGCTTCCCGGCCCCCCCAGGGCTCCCCTGCTGCTGCCTCTGCTCCTGGCCCTGCCTTTGCTGCTCCCTTGGCTGGGGCAGCGGCTGCAGGGGGGGGATGGCAGCAGCTTCAGCTCCACAGCACTTCCTGGGGGGAGCTCAGCCCGGGGGGGACGGGCAGGGACCTGATGGGGATGGACAGGGGCCCAGCAGGGACAGACAGGGCCTGCAGGGGAAGGCACAGGAACAACCTGGACCCCCACACTGCCACCGCTGTCTCTGCTCCTCCTTGCAGGCTCCGTGGCCAGGCACAGTTTGTGTTCCTGGGTGCCCACCATCTCAGCACTTGCAGCCGCTCAAATCAGCGCCCGCAGCTCTGCAGCAAAGCCCCAGCTCACCTGGTACACAGGGGATGGACACAGCACCTTCTCAGGGATGGGCACCTTTGCCTCTTCCCCACCACGGGGCTCTCCTTCCTCAGCAGCACCTCTGCCTTGCACTTATTCTCAGCCTCACCTCAGGGACAGCTCTGGGCTCACCTCCGCGCCACTTCTCAGCCTCACCTCAGGGCCTGGGCTCAAGGACAGGAACCTGCAGGGAGGGGACATGATGGGTAAGCCCAGGGCTGCCTGCTTGCACTGGCCTCTGGGCTTCTTTCTCCTTCCACAACCATCCCAGAACTTATCTTGCTTTTCTAACACCACATATTTACAGACTAACCTTGGAGATCGATATGCACAGACATCTCTATCACCCTGGGGATGGAGCCTCAAGTATGTGCTGCCATAGGAATGGCAATCACAGAATCACAGAATCAGTCGGGTTGGAAAAGACCTCTGAGATCATCAAGTCCAACCCTGGATCCAACCCCTCTGTGCTTCCCAGACCATGGCACTGAGGCCACATCCACTCTCACCTTCAACACCTCCTGGGACGCTGACTCCACCCCCTCCCTGCCCAGCCCATTTCAAGGCCTGATTACTCTCTCCACAAAAAATTCCTTCCCAATATCCAACCTAAACCTCCCCTGGCACAGCTCAAGACCCAGCCCTCTTGTCCTACTGCTGCTTCCTGGCAGAACAGCCCCACCCCCACCTGGCTCCAACCTCCTGGCAGGGACTTGCAGACAGTCAGGAGGTCTCCCCTGAGCCTCCTCTTCTCCAGCCTCAACACCCCCAGCTCCCTCAGCCTCTCCTCACACAACTTGTGCTCCACTCCCTTCCCCAGCCTCGCTGCTCTTCTCTGCACCTGCTCCAGCCCCTCCAGGGCCTTCCTCAACTCAGGGGCCCAGAGCTGGACACAGCACTCCAGGGGTGGCCTCACCAGCGCTCACTCCAGCCCAACAATCACTTCCCTGCTCCTACTGACACACTCTTCCTCACACAGGTCCCTCTGCAGAGCCCTCCTGCCTTCCAGCACATCAACACACCCCCAGCTTGGTGTCACCTGCACATTTGCTGATGAAATGCCTGGTTCTGCAGCAGCTGCAGATGCTCAAGGGGCAGCAGGACCAAGTCAGGGACCTGAAGGGCCCTGGGGGGCTTTGGGGTCTGTGAGAGTCCTGGGGGAGCTGGGGAAGGGCTTTGGGGTACAAACCAGGACAGATCAGGACAGACCAGTACCCCCTCCCTGCTCCCCAGATCTCTCCTGGAGCTGGGCCACGTTGTCCTGGGACACCTGAGCCCCCCCAGTGCCCTCCCAGTACAGCCCAGTGCCCCCAGTACAGCCCACTCTGTTCCTGTCCAAGGCTGCCGGGTGATCCCTCTTTGGGGGGGGTTGGAAGGGATTTGAGGGGGGGGCTGGGTGAGATTTGGGGGTATCTGGGGGGGTTGGATGGGGATTTGGGGGGTTTTGGGGTGCTTTGGGTGCATTTAGGGGAGTTAAAAGGGTCTTGGGGGCATTGGGGGTTCAAAAGTATCCAGGGAAAAGGGGATTAAAGGAAAAAAAGGGGAGTTGAGGGGCATTTAGGAGGGGGTTAATGGGGCCTAGAGGGGGAGAGGAGGGCCTGCACCAAGAGCAGGTGAGTCCTGAGACCCCCCTCGTGTCCACAAGACCCTTTCAGTGTCCCCAGTTCCCCCCTTGACACTCTCAATACCACTGTCCATAAATCCCTCCCCACTGTCCCCAAACCCCATTCCTGATGTCCACAACCCTCCATCTCACCCCAGGAGCTCCCCCTGGACCCTCTGACCACAAAAACGCCCCCCCCCCCCCCGCTCACAGAAAGGCCAAGGGCATCTGGGGACACGTTGGGGACAGCTGAGGGGATTTGGGGGGCACTGGGTGATTACTGGGGGATACTGGGACACACTGGGGGGAAACAGGGGGCACTGGGAGGGACTGGGAGGTTACTGAGCGATGCTGGGAGGGCACTGGGAGGGACTGGGGGGTTATTGGGGGATTACCAGGACACACGGGGGAGACCCTGGGAGGTTACTGGGCCATACTGGAGGTTACTGGGTGCTCACTGGAGCATTTCTGGGCCATACTGGGGGGCAGTGGGAGGTCACTGGGACACACTGGCTGGTCACTGAGGGAGTTACTGGGTTGTACTAAGGGTCACTGGGACGTCACTGGGATATATTGGGGGCACTGGGATCCCCTTACCTGGATGTGCTACATCTCCCCTCTACACTTTGGGGGGCACATCCAGGACCCCTCCCCTGGGGGCTGGGAGATCCCCTGAACCCCACTGCTGGGCTTTAGGGGACCCTTGGGACCCCCTCCCTGTGGGGTCTCTGTGTGCTGAGTTTTGGGGATCTCGGGGGTTTGGGAGAGGCATTGGGATCCCCCTTCCCTGGGGTCGGTCAGCTGGGCTGGCAGAGGTGCTGTTGCAGGACGGGTGATGTCTGCATAGGAGTTTTAGTTGGCTGTGGCCAGGCAGGACTGACACGGAGACCCCCCAAAATCCTCTCAAAACCCCTGAAATACTCTCAGAAATCCACCCCTGGACCCATTGAAACCTCCTCAAAGACCCCACAAATCCCCTTAGACACCTCATCTCCCCCCCAGGACCCCCTAAACCCTCTCAATGACCTGCAAAACCCACCTGGGACCACCCAGGCCCTTTCAGGGACCCCCAAAACTCCCTCAGAGACCCTCAAAACCATCTGGGACTCCCTAAATCCCCCTAGAAACCTCCAAAACTGCTTCAAAGACTCTCCCCTCAAAGCCCCCCCAGGACCTCCCAATTCCCTCGGAGACTCCAAAACTCCCTCAGGGATTCCCAAACCCATTCAGGGACCTTCAACCTCCCCCCTAAGTCCCCTCACGACACCAAACCCCTTCAGAGACCCCCCAAAACCTCCTCAGGGACCCCTAAAAGCCCCTAAGGGGCCACAAAACCACAGAACAGCAGAAGAGCTTTCTGTAAAGGAAGGGAGCAAAGAATCTGAGAAGGAGGAGACCAAGGAAAAACTGAAGCAAAGTAATAAAATCATCCTGGCCTTTGTGGTTTTTCCTTCACCTTTTTCTCACTTTTCCTTTCTTTAGGGTTCTTTTTTTGGTTGGGTGGTTTTGATTTTTTTTTTTCCGAGGGACTTTCTCAGGAATCGAATCACCCTGCCGGGTTCTTGGGAGGCCTCCGGGCCCCGCGGCCCCCGAGAGGGTCCTCCGAACCTCCGAACCCCCCGCGCTAAACCCTCCCGAGCCCTCCAGCCTTTCCCACCACAGCCGCGCTCCCCGCAGCCCCCGAGGGGATCCCCAGACCCCGCTCTCCCGCACCCCCCGCCAGCACTCAGAGCTCACCGACCGACCCGCCGCCATCACCGATTCCCGGCAGCCAACACGGCAGGGGCGGGGGCGGGGCTGCGGGGGCGTGGCCGCGCGCTGATTGGCTGCGGCGGTGTTCTCTGAAGGCGGTGCGCGCGCAGAGCGCCGTGGGGGCTGCTGGGAATCGGTGATGGCGGCGGGGCCTGCGGTTCGCTCTGAGTGCTGTGAGTCTCCTCGGGGGGGGGTGGGGCTCGGGATGGTTTAGCGGGGGGGGTTCAGGGATTCCTGAGGAGCTTTTGAGAGGTCTCTGAGGGAGTTCGGTGTCCTGAGGGGACTCAGGGGGTGGTTGAAGGTTCCTGAAGGGGTTTGGGGGTCTCTGAGGGGGTTTTGGTTTCTGAGGAGATTTGGGGGGTACCAGGTCGGCTTTGGGGGTCTCTGAGGAAATTTGAGGGTCCTGGTGGGACCTTTTAGGCAGTTTTGGGGTCTCTAGGGTGTTTACAAGGTCTTAGACGGTTTTGAGGGTCTCATAGGGGGATTGGGGGGTCCCTAAAGGGGACTGGGGGGTCCCAGGTAGGTTTTGCGCGTCACTGAGAGGGTTTAGAGGGTGCTGGGGAGGGTTGAGGTCTCTGAGGGCATTTGAGGGGACCTTGAGAAGGTTTCGATCTGTCGAGGGGGAGATTTCAGGGGGTTTGAGGGCATTTTGGGGGGTCCCCTAAAGCCCAGCAGTGGGTCCAGGGGGTCCCCCAGCCCCGAGGAGAGGGGTCCTAGGGATGCCCCCCAAAATCCGGGGGGGGAAATGTACCACATCCAGGTAAGGGGATCCCTAGACCCCAGTATATCCCAGTGACTTTCCAGTGACCCCTTCAGTGACCAGCCAGTGTGTCCCAGTGACCTCCCACTGCCCCCCAGTATGGCCCTGTGATCCTGCAGTGAGCACCCAGTAACCCTCAGTATGGCCCAGTAACCTCCCAGTGTCTCCCCGTGTGTCCTAATAATCCCCCAGTAACTCCCCAGTCCCTCCCAGTGTCCCTCAGTAACCCCCCAGTCCCTCCCAGTGCCTCCTGGTTCCCCCCAGTGTGTCCCAGTATCCCCCAGTAATCACGCAGGGCCCTGCAAAGCCCCTCAACTCTCCCCAATGTTTCCCCAGATGCCCTTGGCCTTTCTGTGAGTGTGTGTGGGGGTGTTTTTGTGGTCAGAGGGTCCAGGGGGGCTCCTGGAGTGAGATGGAGGGTTGTGGACATCAGGGATGGGGTTTGGGGCCAGTGGAATTGGGGGTGTCAAGGGGGGAATTGGGGCCATGAAGAGGCCCTGGGGACATTGGAGACACCAGGGGGGTCTCGGGGTGTCAAGGGAGGAACTGGGGACACCAAGAGGGTCTTGGGGACACCAGGGTGGGTCTCAGGACTCACCTGATCTTGGTGCAGCCCCTCCTCTGCCTGCCCAGGCCTCATTAACCTCCCCCAAATGTCTCCTAACCCCCATTTTCCCTTTAATCCCCTCCCCCCATAGATACCTTTGACCCCTCAATGTCCCCAAGACCTCTTTTAATTCCCTAAAGGCACTCAAACCCCCAAATCCCCATCCAACCTCCTCAGATCCCCCCAAATCTCCCACAGTCCCCCCTCAAATCCCTTCCAACCCCCCCAAAGAGGGATCACCCGGCACCCTGGGACAGGAACACAGTGGGTTGTACTGAGGGCACTGGGCTGTACTGGGAGGGCACTGGGGGAGGCTCAGGTGTCTCACGACAAGGTGGCCCAGCTCCAGGAGAGATCTGGGGAGCAGTGAGGAGGTACTGGTCTGTTCTGGTCTGTCCTGGTCTGTCCTGATCTGTACCCCCAATCCTCAAAGCCCCTCCCCAGCTCCCCCAGCACCCTCCCGCACCCCAAAGCCACCCAGGCCCCTTCAGGCCCCTGACTTGGTCCTGCTGCCCCTTGAGCATCTGCAGCTGCTGCAGAACCAGGCATTGCTTTGCTCCCCACAGGGTCGTTCCCACACCCAGAATGGAATCTGGAGGCAGCAGGATGTGCACAGTGCTCCCATTTCCTACAGTGCAAAGGGGCTGCAGGGAATGATTCCCCTGCTCTTGCAAATCTGCCAAAACCTGCAGGGCACAGAAGGGGGAGCTTCAGGAATTTGGCACTGGGAATGGAACTGACAGGGTATTGAGAGGAACATATCCCTCAAATACAATCTCTGTGCATACACAAGATCTGTCTGGACAGGCAGGTAAAGCAATAATTAGATGTACTCTGTATCATATATATGGCACATATTCTATAGAATCCATCCTTAGCTATTGTATGATATATCTGTAAGGTATTACAAATAATAAGCAATAATAAGGCAAGTGTCCTCCTTAGGGACACACACTTCAGAAGGGAACTTGCACTTGTCCCCCCTCCCTCTTCATCTTCGAGCCACTTGGTGCCACAGAGGGGGACAGAGCTCCTGTGGAACATTCTATTCCATTGACACAGAGCAAGGAATAAACCCAAACTATTGCCTGGGTTTGTTCCCTGGGGGTCTCTGCAGCAGCAAGCACAGCCCCACACTGACTGCTCTGGGCTGTGCAGGCATTTGTGCTTCTGCCTGTCTCACACACACACACAAAAGTCTGGTGTAGTGCTGCCCTCAGGAAACCCCCCCCAGCCTTGCTCCAGCTAAAGCTGTGGAATTTGTCTTTGTTCCCCTTGGGTTCAGGGTCAGGCTGTGCCTGTGTCCAGCCCAGAGGCTCAGAAAAGCATTTCTCCCATCCCACTGCAATCTGCTGCTGCAGACAGGACCCAGGCACTGGTGGCACTGGGAGTGAACAGCAGAGTGTTTCCAGGGGCTCTCTGAAGGAACACAAGTGTCCAAAGAAACCAGCACAAGTGTCCACAGAAGTCCCAGTCCTTCGTCCCTGAATGAGCTCGTTCAGCCCAGGAAAAACTGTCTAAGTTTAATTTCCATGAAAGGAGCTTTTTCCCACTTTAACACCGGTTTAGTTCCAAACCGTTTTTTTCATTTCCTCCTCCCAATTTCCCTGAAGGACACTGACAGGGACCATGGACACTGACAGGGATCACAGAGTTTGTCCCTTGACCATACAGCTCCTGTTGTTTGGCAGCACAGGAGAGGTTAATTAGAACCCAGGCTCCAATCGCAGGGCACCCCTTGAAGATGAGCTTGAAATCAAACAACTTTCCTGCTGGAGGGTTAAATTCAGTCCCCATCACCTTTTTTTGGGCTGAATCTTCATATTTTAGAGTATTTTTTAGCTGAATCTCAACTTTTTGCAGTTTGGGTGGCCTGGGGTCTTTTTGCTATTTCTGAGGGGTTTTTTTCCTGACTTTCAGTAGTTCGGGTTTTTCTGGGCTGAATCTTGGTGTTTTGGAGGTTTTTATGGACACAGGATGCCCGGTGAGTTCTAGGGATGGACTTGGGCAGGAGGAACCCCCAAGCCAACGCGCTCAGCCCTTGTTTTCCCCCCATCAGGATTTGTCCTTCCCAAAGCTTGGGCGGATGGAGGAGGAGGCTGCGAGGAAGAGGAAGATGCCTTGGGCCCCCCAGGCAGGTGAGGAGGAAGTCAGTGGCCCTTTGGGCGGGTGTTGTGCTGGCTCTGTCAGCCGAGCATGGCCCCGGCTGCAGGACAACCCCGCTGCCGCCGCCGTCCTGCCGGGGCCGGAGTTGGGGGGATGTCCTTGGCCTTCCCTGTGGGCCGGAGGCAAATCCCCTCCCTGTCCTTCTTGCTTCCTGCCCCAGGCCCCGAGGTGAGGACAGAGAGCCCGGAGGACAAATCCCCCCGTGAGACCCTGGTGGGAGAGGCCGTTTTGAAGGGCTCCACGGTGCAGGAAGGCAGCGGGGAGGAAAAGGGCCGGAGATCCCCCCACAGGAGGGGCTTCAAAGCCATCCCAGGATGCTCTGAGGAGGAAAGAGCCAGCCTGTGCCGGGAAGGCGGCCGGAGCTTGAGGGGGAGCTCCAACCTGGTGGTCCCTGATGAGGCTCCCAGCAGGGAGAAGCCCTTCAAGTGCTTGGAATGTGGGAAGAGCTTCAAGAACAGCTCCATCCTCATCCGACACCAGCAGATCCACACTGGGGCACGTCCCTACTCGTGTGGGGAATGTGGGAAGAGCTTCAACCAGAGCTCCAACCTGATCAAACACCAGCGCGTCCACACTGGGGAACGGCCCTACATGTGTAATGATTGTGGGAAGAACTTCAGTGACAGCTCCCACCTGATCCGACACCAGCACATCCACACCGGGGAACAGCCCTACACCTGTGGAGAATGTGGGAAGAGCTTCAGGGACAGCTCCAGCCTCCGCACCCACCAGCTCATCCACACTAGGGAACGGCCCTACAAGTGCTTGGAATGTGGGAAGAGGTTTCAGACCAGCTCACATCTCCTCAGGCATGAGCGGACACACACGGATGAGAGACCCTTCTGCTGCACCGACTGTGGGAAGGGCTTCAAGCACAACTACCACCTCATCACCCACCGGCGCATCCACACCGGGGAGAGGCCCTACAAGTGTGGGGAGTGTGGGAAGAGCTTCAACAAGAGTTCTGGCTTGACCAGACACCAACAGACCCACCAGTAAGGGAAACCCTACCAGTGCCCCAACTGCGGGAAGAGCTTCGACCGCTGCTTCCACCTCAAATGAAGCTTCTGATGGTGAGGCAGCCCCTGGAGTCCAGTGACTGTCAGTCCATCCCTTTCCACCACAAAGGGCCAGTCCCCTTTCCCAGGGGCAGGTTCTTCCAGCAAAACCCTCCCTGGTGGGGTGTGTGGAGATTCCTGCCTCTGCTAGGGATGCCTCGAAGGTCACTGCTGGAGGTTGAAAGCAGAGATCTCCCCCCGAGCATTGGTCTGGGGGAGTTCCATACAACTCTTGTTAAGAATTCTTGCTTTTGTGCCAACTTGAGTAGAATTGCTTTATCAATTGCTTTAGTGTAGAGCCCTGTCCTATCTTATCCTGTACTCCCGGTAGTTTTAGTGTCTCTATTGTGCAGTAAATAATTCTGATGAAGATCTTCTGTCTGATCATTTGTATCTCTAAATAATTTATTTTTATCAATAGATCTGTTTTGCCATCATTAAAATCACAGGGGACCAAAGTGATTCAGTACCACTTCTGTAGTTCCTCTAAAGTGGTGGCATAATCCAAGGCTGACTGGATCCAGCAGCCCCCAGCACCCCACAGTAAGTTGGGAGCTCAGGGGGCAAACCTCCTTGTGCTCAAAGACCCCCATGGGACCTTCAGACCCGCCAGACCACCCTCCCTTTTCCACCCTTCTCGCTGTTCCTCCCACTTTCCCACTGTCCCCTCAATCCCCAGTTTCTGCCATGAACAGTTTTTGGGTCCCAACCCCGACATTTTGCCCCCTCTCCTGTGGGCGCTGAAGGAGAAAATGAGGCTGCACACACAGAGTTCCATTGCGGGACTTGTCCGCCCATCTTTCCAGTGTCCCCCTTTCATTGAGGTTCCTTTGGAAACAGCACCTGGGGTTATGGCCAGCAGGAGTTCCGGAACACACGCAGACAATCAATATGATCAGGTGATGTTCAATTTATTATTTAAATGAGTTAACTTTTATACAGTTTAGTTTTTTCCGGGTACGTGCTTACAAGAAGGTGATTGGATAGCTCAGTCTGTGCACGCGTACCACGCCTTCGGTTCATTGGTTCTGGTGCTCTGTCCACGCAGCCTGACATCATAGGGCCACCCAAAGTCCCTTCTATTGATCCACCCTTAGGGACTTTCCGAGATCTTGCAGTTTTTCCTTTATCTCCAGTTTTCCCAAAACTTTCAACTATAAACACAGGATTTTCTCATACCTACGACTATAAACATATAGCTAACAAGTATAAACATTGCATAGTTTCACAGAATTTGTAAGTATAAACACAGAGCTTTCACACAGTTTGCAACCTCCAAAGTCATGTCAAGCAAGGCCTAGTGCTTCTTAAAAACCGTCATACATTCACATTGAAATGGTCAGTTACCATGGAAACCATCATACGTTCCCGTCTCTACAGTTGGTTACCATGGCAACCATCATACCTTCCCATTGCAATGGTCAGTTACCATGGAAACCATCATACAGTCATGTTGCTACATTCAGTTACCATGGCAACCATCATACATTCCCATTGCTACGTTCAGTTACCATGGCAACCGTCATACAGTCCCAATGCCACTGTCAGTTACCATGGCAACCATCATACCTCCCACTGCTATGATCAGTTACCATGGCAAACATCATACATTCCCATTGCCATGGTCGATTACCATGGCAACCATCATACATTCACATTGCTATGTTCAGTTACCATGGCAACTGTCATACATTCCCATTTCAACGGTCAGTTACCATGGCAACCATCATACATTCCCATTGCTATGTTCAGTTACCATGGAAACCATCGTACAGTCATGTTGCTACGGTCAGTTACCATGGAAAACATCATACTTCCCACTGCTAGGGTCAGTTATCATGGCAACCATCATACATTCCCATTGCTATGGTCAGTTACCATGGCAACTATCATATAGTCCCATTGCTATGGTCAGTTACCATGGCAACCATCACACATTTCCATTGCTACTGTTTGTTACCATGGCAACCATCGTAAATTCTTATTGCTGCACTCGGTTACCATGGCAGCAATCATACAGTCCCATTGCTATGACCAGTTACCATGGCAACCACCATACCTTCCCATCGCTACAGTCAGTTACCATAGCAATCATCATACATTCCCATTGCTACTGTCAGTTACCATGGCAACCATCACACATTCCCATTGCTACGGTCAGTCACCACAGTGTCCTGGTTAGGGAGCAGGAGGGGCAGTTTAGCTCTTTGTGGGTGTGACCAAGTTATTTATCCTGTACCATCCATGCCATCCCTAGGGCTGTGCTTTCAGCAGGAAAAGCTGGGGCTCTGCACCGGAACTGCTCCATCCTGCCCCACTCTCTGCAGGGGAGGAGCTGTCAACATCAGCGCTCCCCATCCCAGATGCTGCCTCGTCATGTTTTCCCCGAATTGGGACGATGGACCTTTGGTGCTGAAAGAGGAAACCACGACGGGCCGTTGTTGCGGACGACGGGAAAAGAATACATGACCACAGAGTTTGATCATGACTTATCCAACTTTATTGCTGCAGGCTTTGTGCTTATAAAGGTTAATAATTAGCCTCATACATATTACAAGCGCTAGCTCATCATTGGCTTCTGATTACCTAAGTTATATTTGCGCAAATGCTGTTTCTTTCACATTCTTATGGTTACTTGTTTGCTATTTGTTCTGCTTTCCCATCCGCTTTATTCTATTCTTCTGTCACGTATGCAGTTTCACAGATACAGTGACCTTCGAATAGTTTTCTCTTACCGTGGGACCAGAGCTATAGCATCTTTCTCATGTCCTCTTTCTATCAACCACATTTCTGTAATACTTTCCACAGGCCGTGGTGCTGAACCAAAGCTCTGAGCAGGATGGGGCGGTTGGGGGGCAGCCTCAGCCCCCTCAGCTGTCGGGTTGGGAGGAGAAGAGAGGAGCCAGTGCGGGACTGAGCCCAGGGAGCGGCTGCGCCACACGGCTGGGACGACCCAGCTCCCGGGGCGTGGCTTGTCCTTGATTCTCCTTGTTGTTGGGCTAAAAGGGTGGACACGTTACCCTTGGGAGCTCCCCCACCTTGAGTGCCTTAGTTCGGGGGCACCGCGCAGACACGTCGCACGGGGAGCACCTGTCATCTTGTCTGTGTGCCTGGTGGTGATGCCCTTTTGGGGGTGAAACACCTTCTCTTTCTGGATACTTTTGCTGGTGATATTGCTGTTGTGACTGTGCGTGTCTTATTCCATTGCTCTGTGTTTTTAGTGAATTGTTATCTCCACTCAGAGTCTCTCAGTTTTTGTCCCTCCCTCACCGGAAGGGGTGTGGGAAGGGGAGTGATTTATCTGAATTTTAGTTTCCTGCTGGTGCTAAAACCAGCACACCAGCCATGCACCAGCCTCGGGAAAGATGGAATGATGCAGTGGGTGCTGGGACATGCAAACATTGGGATACACATTTAGCAAAGGCCACCTGGTCACTCAACACTGGGGGATGTGCCAATCGGGCTGGCCCTGTCCAATCCAAGTTTTCACGTGCCGTAGAAAGGGATAAAGTTCCTGTAGTGCACATTAAAAACATGCTGGGAAAACAGTCGGGGTTATTCCCGCTTCAGGCAAAGGGAAGTGCACCTGTGGGGTTCACGTTGCTCAAGGACACGGATGCGCTTGGTGGGTTAGGAGGGAAAGATGGGAAATCCCGTGTGTGCCTCTAAGGGATTGAATTTTGGGTGAGAATAGCCAAGGAATTCAGTTGTATTACAGTGGTAACTCTCTAACACTGCATTCTCACTGCTGTGGAGACTCTTTGCCGTGTCAGGGGTATTACAGTGAAAATCACTGAGAGAAATGAACAATGAGCTTGGAGGAGACTAGACAAGCACAGCAGTGATGGAACAAGAACTGGCTGCAACAGGCAACAGTCCCACAGTAGACAGCATTTTTCCTGCCCTGAAAGAGTATTTTGGCAGATGGAGCCTAAAATCCTGGACTAAATGAACTCAACAGACTTTCATAGACTAAGCAATGAGATCTGTGGGTTTATATCAAATGATAGGAAAGGTGATGGTGGAATGTACTGGAAGGTGTGGGATCTGACATGGTGTAAATGGTGCAGAATAAGGGGTGGACACCAGCCTTGTCTTGGCTGTTCTTCCTAGTAGGTTGGGTTAATCTTCCTATAGATTAACTACAGATTAATTCTGAGATAGAGTTAATTTTCTTCCTAACTAGAGAGTTAATTTTCTTCCTCGTAGCTGGTGCAGGGCTGTGGTTTGGATTCCATGGGAGAACAACGTTCATCACCCACTGATGGTTTGGTTGTGCTTACCCTAATCAAGGACTTTCCAGCTTCCTGTGCTCTGCCAGGTGCACAAGAAGCTGGGAGGGAGCAGGGCCAGGACAACCGACCTGGACATTCTAAAGGGATATTCCACACCACGGAACATCATTCCCAGTGTATACATGAGGAGGGGTTGTGCAGCAGGGGCAGATCACTGCTTGGGGTGTGGGGCATTGGGCAGTGTGTGTGAGCAATAGTGTTGAGCATCACTTGTTCCTCTGGGGTTTTATTCCTCTCTCTCTTTCTTTTGTCTCCCTTGTCAATACAGTTATTATTACAGTTACTACACTTATTATTATTTTCATACTTTACTTTGTTTCAGTTATTAAATTTTTCTTATCTCAACCCACGGGTTTTGTCTTTTCTTGATTCTCCTCCCCATATCAGTGCAGGGGGAGGTCAGGGGACTGAGTGAGCAGTTCTGTGGTACTTGGCTGCTCACTGGGGTTGAACCACAAGAAACGGGAATGCGCAGGAGTGGAGACCCTGCTGGGATGTGCTCTGTATTCATGTACTACCCAGCACCAGTGGGGCCTGTTTTGGGCCCACTGAAGTGGAACAGGAGGAATCCCCAGCCCATGGGGGTTGTGGAGGGAGCTGAGTGTCCTTCTGGCCCCAGATCTGCAGAGCCACAAGGAGACACCTCTGTTGACTCAGCTGAGTCCCTTCCCTCAGTGCAGGTAAAGGAGATCCCTCCTGGCCACTGTCTGGGTTTCCTGTGCAATGATGGGACATGAAAAGGGGACTCTTGAAGTTAACTCTGTGTCTGTTTGGAGAAATGACAGTGCTGAAAGAAGTGTCTGTGCCCAGCTGAGAGAAGGCACATCATTATTTCCTTCAGCTGTGTGCCAGCAGGTTCCCCTGGAGCCCCAGGGACAGCTGGAGGGAGCCCAAAGGGGCAGAGTAAGGGCTGCCTGGGGCTGTTGCTGTGCTGCTGAGCTGGGCTGGACTCCTGGCACACAGGGAGCTCCTGGCAACAAACAAGAGCTTCATAGAGACAACTCTGCTGGTGAGCAGCTCCTCTGCACAGCCCAGCAGGGCTGAGGGCACTGCCTGCAGCACCCAGGGCACAGGAGAGAAGGCAGAGAGATGAGAGGCAGCCTGGGCTGGGAGCTGACTGAGCTCTCACCACGGGAGAAACCTTCCCAGGATTTGAAGGAAGAATTCTCTGGCTGTAGGAATGTTCAACTTGCCTTCCTGGAGGCATCTCCTAAAGCTGGCACATCCCACAGCTTCCAGGATCTTTCAGCAGGACTCTGCCAGTTGCTGCAGTGCAGGGGAAGTGGCCATATGGCAGAGCAGGGCAGGAGCTGCAGGCAGCAAGGGCAGAGAGGAGAAGGGAGTAGGAGGTTGAAGGGATCCTGGGCTGGGAGGACAGGGCAGAGCTGCTCAGGGCAGGAACCTTGCCAGCCCTTTGCCAGGGTCAGGCTGTGGCTGCAGAGCAGTGCAGGTGAGTTGCTGCAAGTGCCTCTGCCAGCTGCCAAATGGCAGCAGTGGCAGGAGCTGTCAGGATGGCTCTGCTGGATTTGCTGGGGTGCAGCAGGAGAAGCTGGTGCAGAGCAGGACTTGCTGCTGCCCCCTCAGAGGCCCAGGGCCAGAAGGTTCCCTGTGGCAGGGCTGGCTGTGGGGTGGGAAGGTGGGGGTGCAGCCAGGGGTGCCCAGGGCTGTGGTGCAGAGCAGGGTCCTGCCCCCAGGGCTCTGTGTGCTGGGGCAGGGACTCTGCTGCCTGCCAGGCTCAGCTCTCAGCCCGGCCAAGGAGCTGCCACGGGGCTGGGGGAGAAGGGCTGTGGGGAAGGAACAACTCCTGGGAGGGCAGAGCAGGGCAGAGTGCTTCTGATCTCCAAAGTGGGCTGCAGGGATGAGGGCTGGTCACAGCTCCAGATCTAAGCAGGAAATTTCCCAGAAGGTATTTGCAAGAGGCACAGACAGACAGGGGTTACCTTCAAGAGAATGAACCAGTTCTTTCAGTGTTATACTCTGGGTTGTCTGGGTGCTGACTGTGACAGGGAAATTAATCTCTGAGCACAGGAAGAGACACTGAAACTTGAACTCTGTTAGATTAGAGGAGATTGAACCTGAAAGTGTCAGACATCAAAACTGTCTTATAGACACATCAGTGTCACTTTTCCAGCCTCCTCAGGGTTGCTCTGACATTGCCATCAGAGCCTACCCAGCCAGAGCTGCCCCTGGGCAGTGCCCTGTGCTGCTGGGAGGGCTCTGCAGGGCAGAGCTGAGTCCCCAGGACTGGGATGGGCTCTGGTAGCACTGCCAGGGCCCAGCCCTGTGCCAGGGAAGCAGTTGCTGGCAGGGACAGCTCCAGGCAGCAGAGCTCTGGGCAGGGAGTGGGGGGCAAGTACCCCCAAGGCCTGGGGGAGGCAGCTCTGGGGGCCCTTCCCTGCAGCTCTGCTGGGAACTGTGTGCTGGGTAAAGAGTTGCCTCTACCTGGAGACCATCTCCCCTGTGGGACCCTGCCCTCTCTGCTGGACCTGTGCTGCTGGGTTTGGAGCTACCCCCAGCAAGGTCCAGCTCTGCCTAGGCAGGATCCTGGGCAGTGCTGAGCCTTCCCTTGGGGGTGGGCAGTCTCCTGTCCCAGCCCTTGGCTTCTCTGCAGGAGGGCTCCTGTCCTGCTCTGTCCAGCACAACTACAGTGCTGGCCTGGAAGGACAAGTTGAACTCTTTGGCAGCACACAGCAAGAGCTTCTACTACACACAACCTTCTGCCAGCACATATTAGAGAGAAAAATTTGATTTAATCTTGAAATGAATTGTATTGAAATCTGGAGTGATATTGTCAGAGGCGTCTGTCTAAACTTTACCCTGTGGCTTCCTTTTCTGAGCAGACCCTGTGCTAAGAAGCATCAAATGCCCAACAGCAGCTCCCTCACCCAGTTCCTCCTCCTGGCATTCTCAGACAGGCGGGAGCTGCAGCTCCTGCACTTCTGGCTCTTCTTGGGAATCACCCTGGCTGCCCTCCTGGCCAACGGCCTCATCCTCAGCGCCGTAGCCTGTGACCACCACCTGCACACCCCCATGGGCTTCTTCCTGCTCAACCTCTCCCTCACAGACCTGGGCTGCATCTGCACCACTGTCCCCAAAGCCATGCACAATTCCCTCCAGATCACCACAACCATCTCCTATGCAGGATGTGTTGCACAGGTCTTTCTGCTTGTCTTCTTTCTTGGAACAGCGTTTTCCCTCTTCACCATCATGTGCTACGACCGCTACGTTGCCATCTGCAAACCCCTGCACTACGGGACCCTCCTGGGCAGCAGAGCTTGTGCCCACATGGCAGCAGCTGCCTGGGCCACTGGCTTTCTCAATGCTCTGCTGCACACAGCCAGTACATTTTCCCTGCCCCTGTGCCAGGGCAATGCCCTGGGCCAGTTCTTCTGTGAAATCCCACACATCCTCAAGCTCTCCTGCTCACACTCCAACATCAGGGAAGTGGGGCTTGTTGGGGTTAGTGCTTCTTTTTGTTTTGGTTGTTTCATTTTCATTGTTTTCTCCTATGTACAGATCTTCAGGGCTGTGCTCAGGATCCCCTCTCAGCAGGGAAGGCACAAAGCCTTTTCCACCTGCCTCCTTCACCTGACCGTGGTCTCCCTGTTTCTCAGCACTGCAGCATTTTCAAATCTGAAGGCTCCCTCCATCTCCTCCCCATCCCTGGATCTGGTGGTGTCAGTTCTGTACATGGTGGTGCCTCCAGCACTGAACCCCTTCATCTACAGCCTCAGGAATCATGAACTGACAGACTCTTTGAGGAAACTGGTAGCTACATTTATAGGCAAAAATAAAGTGTGTCTTTTCTTCTGCAGAACATTCCAAACGTAACTCATTGCAATCTAAGCCCTTTTTCTCCTCTATATCCCTTTTATCATCAGTGTATTTCCTTATCCTTTTTCTACTTTTCTAATATTATCCACAAATCAATGGCATTGCTCATGGGATTTCTACATCAATATCTACCATTCTTCTGTAATCCAAAGACTTTCATAAGGCTTGTTCTCTGTACATTTGAGTAGAATAAAGTTCCCTGCCCTGACCTGTGTGTCCAAGATGCTTCCTCAACCCTTCTCTGGAGCTGCAGGGGCAGTGCCTGTGTGCAGAGCTGGAGGGAAGAGACTCCCAGCACAGCAGCACAGCCAGGGACAAGGGCACTTGCTCCTTCCACATCTGCTCTTTCCAACTCCACATTGTCCTTCCCAGCCAGCTGGTCACAGTCCTGCTGTGTGTCCTTGCTGGGATCACAGGCAGGGACAGGCCCCGGGCACTGCTGGCACAGAGCTGGGCTCCACACCAGCACCTCCAGCAGCCAAGGGCATCTCCTGAGGGTAGGGCAGGAAGGCTTCAGGCTCTTCCTCCACAGTCCCTGTCAGCAAAGTGCTCCAGGAATGCCCTGGCAAAGCAAATGCCAGTGCCCAGCTGAGAGTGGGAGTGTGCAGGGTGGGGGCACACAGCAGTGTCCTTGCACAGCCAGAGCTCCTGGTACAGCCCCGAGGGACCAGCAGAGCAGGGGCTGGGCTGTGTCTTTGTTCCAGGGACAGCCTGGGAAGGTGGCCCAGGGCCACTGTCACAGAGCAGCCCCTGCAACCCCCATTCCCAGCCCGGGCCTCTCACCCCACCTGCAAGAGGTTGGTTGTCCCTCCATGGACGGACATCAAGGGACCAAGTCAGAAGTCCACATTTGCTTTGCACTGAGGACACTTCAGCATGTCTGCTCCATCCCTGCCCTGCCTTCTGGCCCGTCCCATTCCCTGCCCAGCAGGAAAGCAGCCCGGCTGGGCAGCATTGCCCCTGGGCAGGCAGGAAGGGCTCTGCAGGCAGGAGTGGCATTACCCTCCAGCAGAGGCACTTCTGCCCTTTCCCAAAGCACAGAGCACAGCTGGGCACTGGGATGCAGCCAGAGGCACCCACAGCTCCATGGGTCACCCTCTGAGCTGCCTTTATTCCATGAAGTTGCACAGTGTCCCTTGGTTCCATTTTTCCACAAGTTTTCCCAGTGTCACAATGGCCCCTTGATTCCATAGGGTTCCCCAGTGTCCCAAGGTCCATTTGGCTCCAAAAAGGCCCTGTAGTGTCACAGGGGCCCCTTGATTTTATGAGGTTCCACTGTGTCCCAGGGTTCCTTTGCTTCCATGAAGCACCACAGTGACAACAATCGTTCCTGGGTTCCATGAAGTTCCAAACTGTTTCAGGGTTCCTTTTGTTCCACAAGGCCCCAAATATTAAATGGTCCCTTGGTTCCATGAGATTTCACAGTGTCCCTGTGTTCCTTGGTTTCCATGAGGCCCTGCAGTGTCCCAATAGCCTCTTAATTCCATGAGTGTCATCACAAAGCTGACGCCGTCCAGACACATGTTTTGGGGAGGTAAAGAGGAACTAGGCTAAAAGGGGAAAGATAAATGGGGAAGGAAAGAGGGGCTTGGCCAATGGAGAAGAAAGATTTTGATGAGGTAAAACCAAGTTTGGGTCATTCTGAGGGTGCTGAAAGACTAACTGTGCAAACACTCCTGATGGACCTTTACCCTCTTTGTACCCTCAAGCCCCAACAATACCCAAAAGTGCTGCCACCCCCAAGGAAAGGAATCCACTGCTCTAATCCCAGCCTCAACCTGACCTCAAAGGTAAAGCCCAAACCCAGAACTCCAGACTCTTATTTCTACTTCAATGCCCACCCCATTCCCAAAACTGTATTACCAGTATGAAAAGCCAAGCTTTAATCCTGACCCAGCCCAAAACCCTCTTCCCCTAATCATGAACCAGACACTGCCAGCAGAACAACAAACCTCCCAAAGTTCTGCCTCATCCTGACCCTGAGTTCTAAACCCCAGGCCCTGATCATTAAGCACCCCCACAGCCCTTAGGAGCAGGGCAAGGACCTGGAGGGCCCAGAGCAGGCCCAGGGGGTTGGCAGAGGAATGGGAGGTGACCTGGATCTGCTCAGCTCTGCAGTGACCCCCAGGAGAAGGGCCTGGGCTCTGGCAGGGATGTCCTGTGGCACAGGGGCTCAGGATCCAAGTTCAGAAGGCCAAGTGCACATGGCAACAGCCAGAGCTGGTGCAGAGACATCAGGGAGGGTCTAGAAATGCTGCTGGGAGGGGGGTGGGAAAGCAGGAGGGGGGTGTGCAGCCTGCAAGGCCAGAGCAGCAGCAGGGCCAGGCCAGGCCAGCCTGCAGGAGAGATGGCCAAGGGCTCTGGCAGGGCTGCAAGGCCCAAAGGCACCCAGGCCTTTGTCCCCTTGCCTCTGGCAGCTGCCTCTGCCACTCAGGCCACCACAAGCAACTTACGTTGCGGGTTCTGCCCTTGGGTTCTGCCTCGCCCTTCCCTCAGCAGCCTGGCAGGGGTTGCCCAGTTTTGGGCCTTTGTTGTTCCTCCCCCTCCCATCCCAGTGCCCCCAAAGAGCCCTGAGCCAGCCGGGAGGGACAGGATCTGCTGGGCCAGGGCCTGGGGCTCAGCCCTTGGCCTTTGTGCTCCACAAAACCAAGGCAGGCTTTGCTCAGCAGTGCAGGGGCCTGCCCAGAGCCTTTGTCTGCCTGCACTCCTGGCCTCCAAGGAGCTGCTCCAAGGAGTCCCTGGGGAGGCTTTGGCAGTGCCTGCCCTCAGTGGGGCCCAGCAATGCTTCAAGGCACTTGCAGTTTGGCTTCTGACTTCTTCAGCACCTGCTTCAATCTTCTCTCAGCACCTCAGCATCATGGGCTGGGCTGCAAACACACCGCGGGGCTCATTAAATTCCAGAACTCCCTCAGGATCTCTTTGTCTTCCTTTAATTGTCTTCAAGGCAATTTCAAAACAAATCTTCAAAGTTTGTACTTTTTTTGTTTTGATTCAATGATGGATATTTTTTAGTTCAGACAAGAGGTGATAGAGGTGTTCTCCAAGTGATCTTGATGCTGAGTGTCTCCTCAGGAGATCCACACTGACCCTGGATGATCAACCTTGCTCCTCACTCCCCAACCTCACCAGTTCTGACATGGCCCATCTTGGACTGACAGCTGATGCAACTCCAAACACACTTTGGGACCATTAAAACACAGGAAAACAAATTATTTCCCTTTCTTTTAATTGTCTTTCAGTCATCAAGACTTCTACAGCTAATTGGAGTTGTTTTGTAGTTTAGCTAAGGAGGAAGATTTTAAAGTGGACGTCATGAAAAAAATATATTTTTTGATGAAAAGAATGATGTACACAGAACCTTGGGATGCAAGAGGGTCAGGACACAAAGGATTTGGATCCAAAGACAAAGGTCAAAAGACATTGGTAGCACTTAATCATTGACTAATTGAACAGTTATCAAGTGGTTCAATAGCATTTGCTACAATTTTAACAGTGACTGATGTTAAACAACATCACAACAACAGATTGTAGATTCACAACAACGACATTCCCACCACAGTCAATTCACACCCACACCCAGGCAGAGATGTGTGGACACATCAATAGCTGGGTGTGCAAAGGTCCCTCTCCCAAATTCTCCTTGTTGTCAGGGAAACACTCCCCCAAAATCCCTTTGTGTTTGCCAACAGACAAGGGTCACAGCTGGAGGAGTGTTTGTGGAGGGGGATCAGAGTTGTCCTGGGCATCAGCGAGGGTCTTTGGAGTGTTGCAAACTGGAGGGTTCCCGAGCTGGGAGAGGCTGCCAGAGGTGTCCCACTGAGAGGGAGGTGCTGGGGAGCTGCCAGGGCCTCCCTCAGCCCTGCTGGTTGTGGGCTCACAAGGGGACTGGCTTGAGTTATCTGCTGAATTTCCATCCTGGTGTCAGGAATGACTGGAGTTTCCCAAATATTTGGGAATTGTATCCAAACTGTTCCATTTGGGCTACAATTCAGGTAGGGAATGTTCCAAGGCTTTCATGGGATGACTGATTATCCTGTGTTCCCCAACTTTTCCACTCTGGATTGTTCCCACCTGTATCATCCAGGAGCACCTGGTCCAGTTCAGGGACACTTTCCCACACCCCTGGTCCAGTCCAGGGGCTCTTCATTGCTCAGCTGGTTTGGTCAAGGCTTGTCAGGAGCTCCTGAGATCATACTTATAAGAAGGGTGGGGACAGACTTAGTTGTAATAAGACAAGTGATAATGGTTTTCAACTAAAAACCAGCAGATTTGAACTAGATATAAGGAAGAATATTTTTACACTGAGGGTGGTGAAACACTGGCACGGATCACCCAAAGAGGTCATAGATGCTCCACCCTTGGAAACATTCAAGGCCAGGTTAGAAAGGGCTGTGAGGAACCTGATCTAGTTGAACGTGTCCCTGTTCATTGCGGGGACTTGGACTAGATGACCTATAAAGGTCCCATCTGACTGAAACTTTTTAGGATTCTATAGTTCTTTCTTATCCTGCAGAGCCAAGGCTGACAAGGATGACACAGGTTTCAGACCCAGCTGAGCATCCCCTTTGATGGCCCATCTGGCAGCTCTGCTAAAAAGCTGCTGCAAAGAACCTCCAGACCTAAAGGAGCTTTTGTGCTGGGCTCAGCTGTGGCTCTCAGGGCTGAGGGGTTGGTTTTTGGCTGCCAGGTGCCCACCAAGGCTCTCTCTCCCTTCTCCTCCTTCTTCTCCACTCCCCTTGGTGCCTGCAGGGTTGTTTCTCCCCCATTTCTCTCACTCCTTTCTGGGTAACAGCACCCTGGATTTTATCCTTTCTCCAAAGGGTGATCACACAGGAGCCTCTGGAATTGCTTTTTGGTTCAGCTTTGGGCACTGCCTGGTCCATTTTGGATTCGCCTGAAACTGGCTTTCTCTGACACAGAGTCAACTCTTGATCTCCTCTTCCCTAAGGGAAACCTGCAGCCCCCTCCCTGCTACCAAACCTGATCCACAGGGTCATTCAAGTGCCCAGGAATAGAGGAGGTCTTTGATCCCATTATTCCTCAGGCTGGTTAAACAAGACTTTGTCCTCTTCCTGTCCCTGACTGCAGGTTCTTTGTGTCAGAGTAGAGCTGGGCTGGACCTCAGCCGTGCTTTGCTCCAGAGCCTGCTGGGGTGGGGGCAGATGGCAATGGAAGAGTTGGGTTGGACTGGATGAACCTTGTGGGTCCCTTCCAACTCAGCATATTCTGTCATTCTGTGTTTGTTTGGGTTTGGTTTGGTTGTGTTTGGTCTTTTTCCCTCCTTTTGAATTGCCTTTCCTCTGACCCATGAGTTTTTTCTTCATTGTCTTGGGCCTTGCTGGGCACCTGATGGCAGGACAAGTTTATCCAACTCGCTCATCTTGACCACATTTTTTGTCCAAGTCACCATTAACTAGACAAGGTTTCTCACAGACTCGCTGCAACTTGGCATCATCCACAAAGGAGTGGAAAGTGCATTTCATCCCATCACCCAGAGACATGATAAAGATGTTCCATAGGAATGGTCAAGGGCTGGTCCCTGATGGATGTCACCTGGGAGTTGCTGCCAAGAGGAAATCGAGGTCAGGGAAAGTGCAGGAGCCCTGGTGTCACCTGCAGGAGATGCCCAGCACAGCCTGACTGTGCCCCTCAGTGCCAGCCCCTCTGCCCAGCCCAGCCCAGAGTCCTGGCCCAGGGACAGAGCAGCCTGTCCCCAGGGGGGCTGCAGAAAGAGGTGTCTCTGTGTCAGGGATTCCTCTCTGCAGGCCCAGAAATGCTGCCTTGCTCTTCTGCAGGGACATCCCTTTGCCCAGGTCAGTGTGTCCAGGCTGCCTTGGCCACTTGCAGATCCCAGCCTGGGATCCCTGCAGGGCCCTGAGCTGGAGGGGCTGCTCTGCACAGGGAGGGGCTGTGGCACCCTGGGCTGAGCCTGCACTGGCCATGCTGGTCAGGGTGGGGAGCAGACCCAGCAGGATGGGGATCACTCCTCTCCACCCTCTGCCATAGTCCTGGAAGGCTCAGTAGCCAAGAACAAGGCTGGGCAGGACCATGGGCTGTTTCCAAGGGCACAAAGGGCAGGGCAGGGCTCCACTCCATGCAGCCTGTGGGCTGGAGAGTTCTTCAGGACACCCTCCTGGAAAGCCCAGCCCTGGCTCTGGTACAGCCCCCTCTGAACTGGGGAGGCACAAGGGGAGTTCACTGTGGGTCAGACGAGTCACTGGCCAGAGTCCTTTCTCTGTTCCTGCTGCGCCCCCTGGGCTTGCAGAACTCTCCTTTACCAGTTCACAGGCAGATTTAGGACTTGATCTCTGGTAACTCCACCCTGGGCAGGATTCTGCTCCAGGGCTCCATTCCCTGCTGACTGGATGGGACGGGCTGTCCCTGCAGATCCTCTGTGCTCTCCTGCACTTCCTGAGTTCCTACAGACAAGTCCTCACCTGCCATCAGAGCCCTCACAAGCTGCAGAGCCCCAGGCAGGTGACTTGGAGACCATTTGCCACTGGCCACCAGCACAGAACATCTGAACCAGCCCTCAGTCCCTCAAGTACCCCAGTGAGTCCCTTCTCTCACTGCAGGGACTGAATGGGGAAACAGGCAAAGCAATGAGACTTTGCAGAGTCTATTCCTTGGCTTTGTTCTTTACACCAACCTCTCAAAAAGAACAAAGTCTTCAGAAACTGTCCAGGGTGATCCCCCTTCCTGATGGAAATGATGTGAAGGAGCCCAGCTCTGTGCCAGCAGTGCCCAGGGCCTGTCCCTGCCCATGGTCACAGGAGTGACACAGCAGGGACTGAGCTGCCAGAGCACTCAGGCCTTGGGCAAGGAGCAGAAAGGAGAGGGAGGGAGTGGAAAAAGAGCATCTCTGAAAAGGCCAAGAGCTGCTGCTCCCTGGCAGTGCTCCTGTACCAGGACTCTTTACCCCTTCTCCTCTGCACACAGGCACTGCCCTCCAGCTTCAGGGAAGTTCTTGGAGGGAGAATCTGGAAAAAAGAATTCAAGTCCTTTATTCTACTCAGAGATTGTGATTCCTCATGTACAGAATAACAAAGGCAGGATGTTTGACAAAGAAGTGGCTGCAGGAAACTTCTATTTGTTTTAAATGCACACAGAGAATGATTCCTCATTACACAACTTGTGGGGCAAAACAAATAAGTAGGAGACTGGAATTAGGTATGGGATATGAAGAATAAATTCTGTGTTAACAACTTAAAAGAGGAAAAATATAAGAAAACTCACCCACCACCACTTTTCAAAAGCTTTAGAAGGCCAGAAACACAAAGAGTGTTCTGCGAAAGAAAAAAAGGCAGGTTGTTATTCCTAAAAAACATCCAGTCATCATTTTCCTTCATGGCATCCTTGAGCTCCTGGTTCCTGAGGCTGTAGATGAGGGGATTCACTGCTGGAGGCACCACCGAGTACAGAACTGAAAACACAAGGTCCAGAGACGGGGAGGAGACTGAGGGGGGCTTCAGGTGGGCAAATGTGCCAGTGCTGACAAAGAGGGAGACCACGGCCAGGTGAGGGAGGCAGGTGGAAAAGGCTTTGTGCCGTCCCTGCTGAGAGGGGATCCTCAGCACAGCCCTGAAGATCTGCACATAGGAGAAAACAATGAAAACAAAACAGACAAACACTAAACAGGCAATAACCACAATGAGCCCAATTTCCCTGAGGTAGCCTGAGTGTGAGCAGGAGAGCTTGAGGATGTGTGGGATTTCACAGAAGAACTGGCCCAGGGCATTGCCCTGGCACAGGGGCAGGGAAAATGTATTGGCTGTGTGCAGCAGAGAATAGAGAAAGCCAGTGGCCCAGGCAGCTGCTGCCATGTGGGCACAAGCTCTGCTGCCCAGGAGGGTCCCGTAGTGCAGGGGTTTGCAGATGGCAACGTAGCGGTCGTAGCACATGATGGTGAGGAGGGAAAATTCTGCTGTGATGAAGAAATAAAAGAAAAAGAGCTGTGCAGCACATCCCATGTAGGAGATGGTTGTGGTGCCCCAGAGGGAATTGTGCATGGCTTTGGGGACAGTGGTGCAGATGCAGCCCAGGTCTGTGAGGGAGAGGTTGAGCAGGAAGAAGCCCATGGGGGTGTGCAGGTGGTGGTCACAGGCTACGGCGCTGAGGATGAGGCCGTTGGCCAGGAGGGCAGCCAGGGAGATGGCCAGGAAGAGCCAGAAGTGCAGGAGCTGCAGCTCCCTCCTGTCTGCAAATGCCAGGAGGAGGAACTGGGCCATGGAGCTGCTGTTGGACATCTGTTTTTTCTTAGCATAGGGACTGTTCAGGAAAGGAAAAGACAGTTTAGACAGACATCTGTGAAAAAGCCACTCCATTTCTAAAAGAAATCAATGTTTCAAATTTCACCAAAGGCACTGCCAAGGAGTCAGGTCTGCTCTGCTACAGTGGGACATGGATCTTTTTTGGTAGAGCTCTCACACACACAGGGAATGTCAGATGTAACAGACCTTGAACACAAAAGTTCCATCTCTACTGTAATGACTCAGAAGAACTGGGGCTGCAGAGCAGAAGCTTAGTCTGTCCGTAGAACAATTAGAACCTGTGGTTTTTATTTTTACCATCACATCTGGAGAAGGTTCTTCTCCACTGCAGGAATCCTCATTTCTATGACCCAGCACACAGTGCCCAGTAGAGCTGCAGGGAAGGGCCCCCAGAGCTGCCTGAACATCCCCTCCCCCAGGCCTTGGGGGCACTTGCCCCCCACTCCCTGCCCAGGGCTGTGCTGCCTGGAGCTGTCCCTGCCAGCAGCTGCGTCCCTGGGCACAGGGCTGATAAAGTGACACTGATGCTGTCGATAGGACAGTTTTAATGTCTGACACTCTCAGGTTCAATCTCCTCTAATCGAACAGAGTTCATGTTTCAGTGTCTCCTCCTGTGCTCAGAGATTCATTTCCCTGTCGCAGTATAACACTGAAAGAACTGGTTCATTCTCTTGAAGGTACCCCCTGTCTGTCTGTGCCTCTTGCCAATACCTTCTGGGAAATTTCCTGCTTTGATCTGGAGCTGTGACCAGCCCTCATCCCTGCAGCCCACTGTGGAGATCAGAAGGACTCTGCCCTGCTCTGCCCTGCCAGGAGTTGTTCCTTCCCCACAGCCCTTCTCCCCCAGCCCCGTGGCAGCTCCTTGGCCGGGCTGAGAGCTGAGCCTGGCAGGCAGCAGAGTCCCTGCCCCAGCACACAGAGCCCTGGGGGCAGGACCCTGCTCTGCCCCACAGCCCTGGGCACCCCTGGCTGCACCCCCACCTTCCCACCCCACAGACAGCCCTGCCACAGGGAACCTTCTGGCCCTGGGCCTCTGAGGGGGCAGCAGCAAGTCCTGCTCTGCACCAGCTTCTCCTGCTGCACCCCAGCAAATCCAGCAGAGCCATCCTGACAGCTCCTGCCACTGCTGCCATTTGGCAGCTGGCAGAGGCACTTGCAGCAACTCACCTGCACTGCTCTGCAGCCACAGCCTGAGCGTGGCAAAGGGCTGGCAAGGTTCCTGCCCTGAGCAGCTCTGCCCTGTCCTCCCACCTCAGGATCCCTTGAACCTCCTGCTCCCTTCTCCTCTCTGCCCTTGCTGCCTGCAGCTCCTGCCCTGCTCTGCCATATGGCCACTTCCCCTGCACTGCAGCAACTGGCAGAGTCCTGCTGAAAGATCCTAGAAGCTGTGGGATGTGGCAGCTTTAGGAGATGCCTCCAGGAAGGCAAGTTGAACTTTCCTACAACCAGAGAATTCTTCCTTCAAATCCTGGAAAGATTTCTCCCATAGTGAGAGCTCAGTCACCTCCCAGCCCAGGCTGCCTCTCATCTCTGTCCCTTCTCTCCTGTGCCCTAGGTGCTGCAGGCAGTGCCCTCAGCCCTGCTGGGCTGTGCAGAGGAGCTGCTCACCAGCAGAGCTGTCTCTTTGAAGCTCTTCTTGCTCTCCAGGAGCTCCCTGTGTACCAGGAGCCCAGCACAGCTCAGCAGCACAGCAACAGCCCCAGGCATTTCATGACCCTCAGGGGGTTTGATGTTGTTTACAGGAGACTCAGTCCCTGAGAGGAAGTTCAAACAACTTCTCAAGAAGTCAAAGTGAGATTGAAACACTAAAGTTTCTTGTTGTGCTAATGAGTCTCACTGAGGAACACAACTGAGAACGTGTCCCCAGGTTCCAGTTAGAGCAGAAAACTTCAGACAGTGATGACAAGGATGGACAAGCAAAGGAAAGGTGGCTCTGATGCTGAATAAACCTTGACTTGTTTCCTTAATCCAAAGGGCCAAGTCCTGACCCCCAGCTCCTGGGAAGGCAGATGCTGTCCCTGCCTCATTCCTCAGAGCTCTTCCTGGGGCACTGGCATGTGGGATGTGCAATGCCAAGGGCAGGACCATGGGGTGGCACCTGCCAGGCTGCTGAACAGGGACAAGGAGGCCATGAGGCCCCAGGGCTGCAAGGGCCACTCCCCTCCTCCTGGCCTCAGGGGCACAGACAGCAGCCATGGCCAAAGGCCTGCAGAAGGTGGCTGTGTCAGGGCCTTTCAGCTTCTCCCCCTCCCTGTCTCCTCTCCAGCCCAGGCTGTCCTACGGTGTCCATGCCCTGCCCCTTTCCCTGCAGGCTGTCGTCATCCCCCCGGCTGCCCCACCTGGCTGGTACCTTCCTGCACTGACATCTCTGCGGCCTCCCTGGCTCTTCCTGCACACACAAAGCCTTGGCCTCATCCAGACTCCTTTTTTTGTGACATATTGCACCACAACACGGACCTGGCCACCAGCCCTGCCTGTGCCACTGCCCCTCGCCAGCAGCACCCGGCAGACGTGCCCTGGCAGGGCTTCTTGCCCTCCTTGTCCCCAGCCAGGCCAGCCTGGCCCCCTTGGGGGTGTGCCCACCCTGCTGCTGAGACCCGGCCTCCAGGGCTTCTGCCACAGGGCTGGGAGAGGCCTCGGGAAAGCACCAGAACAGCCGACTGGCAGGGAAGGAGGTGGCTGCCTGGGGGCTGCTTATGGTCTCTGCCCCCCAAGTCCTGGGACCCTTTCCCTCCACCCTGCCCCTCAGGGTCTGCACCAAGTCTGTCCACTCGCAGCCTTCTGCCACTCACCCCTTCCCAGATTCCCCTCAAGGCTTCCCACTCCCTTGTCCCATCAGGGCCTCCACAGCACCTCATCCCTTCCTGGCCTCCCAGTGCCCCCTCCCCTGCGGGTCTCCCCCAGCCCCGCCAACCTGCCCGGCAGCGGCGCAGCCCTGAAGGAGCTCCAGAGGAGCCGCTCCAGAGGCACTTGGGAACCCGGAGCAATCCAGCCAGCAACACACATGCAGGACACAGACGCTGCTTCCTGGTTGCGGGTGGGCTTGTGGCCATCTCCAAGGACAAGGTGCTCAGGGATCCCCACAGCTCCAGCCTCTGCCCCTCCATTTTGCCGGAAACGTTGAGGCTCCAGCAGAACCACCAAAGGCCAAGGGGCTTCTGCCCACTTTTGCTGGCACGCTGCACAGCGGGGCAAGTGTTGCTGAGCACAAGGAGCCCTTTTCCCCTCTTCCCCAAGGCCCTGTGCACACTGGGCACCAAAAAAAAAGCTCCTGGGCCCCTGTGTGTGATAATACATATGTAATATTCCCATGCTGAGCTCAAAGGAGGTGCTTGCAGGGAAGAAGCATCTTCCCCACAGGCTCAGGTGGCTCCAGGAGATGGAGCTTCCTGCATCAGTTCTCCACAGAGCGTCAGCAGCACAGGCAGACACTGCCCTGCAGAAAAGGCCGGGCCTGCCACGCCCTGCACAGCCAGTCTTGGAACTGCTGGAATCTGCAGTAGGGAACCGTCTGTACAACTCTCGGCACGTAGCAGTGTTGAATTGCCAGGCCTGCCATGGCGAGTCTGATGTCCTCTGTCACACATCTATGGGCTGGAAGAGGCAGCAACGGAGACTACCGGAATGGGAAGAATGGAGTTCTCCGTACAGTCCTGATGATGTGGAGCGTTTCAACGGCCAGGTTTGAGACAGTAGGGCTGTCATCAGAAATGCCTTGAAGGGCTGGAAGAGAAAGGAAGAGAGCCAAGGTGAGAGACCAGGGGTGTGGGGACATGAGGAGCCCCTCCTGCCAGGGCCGTCCCAGCCAGCTCTTGCCATGGCCAGGAGGGAGCAGGGCCCAAGGGGATGAGCTGGAAGGTGCCCTCGCTCACCTTGGCAGATGAGCTGCAGCTCTGGCTGCTCCTGCTTCATGGACCTGGCGGCGATCCCTGGGAACACAGAGCCTGTCAGGCCCCAGAGGCACAGGTCCCCCGCAGCAGCGCTGCCAGCCCGGCCACACGGCCTCCTGGCCTGGCAGGGCTGAGCCCGGGGCCTTCCCGCATGGGGACGCCCCAGGGCTGGGCTGGCACAGGGCGGCAGCAGGCGCCAGGCCACTCGGGGCTCCACATGCCCTGGGCCGCATCCTGCTGCCGCTGCAGCAGCCGGGGCTGGGGCCGAGCTGCGGCGGGGCGGGGAGGGACCCCGGCCTTGTGGCTCACCCAGAAACTTGATGGCCAGCTTTCGCAGGGGCTCCTCTGGGCTCTCCAGGTACGGCAGGGCCTGGCGCACGTACTGGCCCACTCGGCTCCTGTCCTTTTCCAGCTGCAAAGAGCGCCAGGGCACGGAGGGAAGGCTGGGCTCAGGCTCTGCCCCTTGGCCGGGTGCTCCCTGCCCCCAGCACGGGGCTCCCCTGCCCGCAGAGCCCTGAGGCCCGGCCAGCAGCCACTGGGGCCGGGCTTTGGGGGGGAGCAGAGGGATGGGTGATCCCAGGGAGCCAGGGGCTGGGGCTCTGGGACCGTCCTTACCAGGCACTCGGGAAACCTCCATGGCTGCTCCATGGTCACCAAGTGCTCAAGGTCCCTCCACTTCAGGAACCTGGCTGCACCAAACAGTGCTCTCCGAGAGGCCTGCACAGCAACAGAGGGCGGGCCATGGCACCGCAGCCCAGGGCACAGCACCCGCATCCCTGCGCCAAGGCCAGGAGGAGGCTGCAGGCGACCATGGGCCAGGGCAGGAGGCACAGCAGCCTCCTGCCATGGGGACAGCAGAGCCCACGAGTCCTCACCTCTGCCACACGCTGGTTCTCATCGTGCCAGTTGAAGTAGAATGGCACCAGACTCAGGTACACGGGTGGCTTCAGGCTCTTGCTCCTCTCTGTCGCCTCCATCACCTCCCGGAAGAGGAGCATGGAGAGCTGCTGCAGCTGGCTGTGCTCCTGGTGCAAAGGAAGAGCAAAAGACCTCAGCACTGGCTTCTCCAGGCCCACCGGGGCACAGGCCTGAAAAGACACTGGGCCCAAAGTTTCCTGGCAGCACTCAGTGCCCACGATGAGGGGCACAGAGCCTTACGTTGTCAAAGAGTGGCCGCAGCGCCTCAAGCAACTTCAGGGCAATTGGGCTGGATATTTGGATGATTTTCAAGCCCAGTACATTGATGAATGCTGAGAGGGTCATCTGAACTGCGTCCGTGTCTGCATCCTGCAGTAGCTCCAGGAGGCTTTCATTCAGGCTCCGGATGCTCTTAGCCTGTGTGGAACACAATGCTGTGGTGCAGCCCCACGCTGCTGCCACGGGGCCCAGAGGCCAAAGGTGCGTCCCAAAGGAGTCGGGCAGCTGAACGGGGAGGAGGAGAGCTGGGAGCAGCTGGCACAGCTGCCAAAGGCCAGCCAAGGCCAAGCTACTGCCTTGCACAGCCCCACGCTGCCGGCCCGGCTTCAGCCCCTGCCCCCTGCTCACCATTGAGGGAGCCTTGCTGAGCACCACCAGGCCTCGGAGCGCCAGGCGACGCCTCTCCGGGCACTGGCTGCGCAGGTGCCTTGAAATTATCTGCAGGACGCTGGGCCCACATTGTCTGGGGTTCAGGCAGTGCAGGACCTGAAAGGCAGGGAGCAGTGACGGGGGGCCCGGCCAGCAGGAGCCCGGACCCGCCCGGGGCTGGGCCCAGGCAGCAGCACAGGGTGCAGGCACCGTCCCGGGCGGCTGCAGCTGTGAGAGGGCAGAGAGGGGGAGGCAACTGGGCCAGGCAGCGCTCGCCATCAGGCTCACCTCCACCAGGAAGGCCAGGGCAGGCAGTTCCCACAGGGGCTCTTCCCTGCTGAGCCGCGGGAGCAGGCTGACGGCGATGCTGCGGCAGATGGAGCGGGAGACACGGCACAGCTCCCTGCAAAGGGGAATAAAGGTGCCAGAGACCCTGAGCCAGGTGGGCAAAGCTCTCCTGGGACTGACTCACACAGGCCTGGTCTTTGGTCACCAGCCCAGGAGAGGACTTGGGCACTTTGGGAGGTGGCTCCTCCTGTACAGCCGCCCCTCTCCGCCTTTTCCACTCTACTCAGCCATCCCTGGCTGCCAAGACCCTCTGGCCCAGCAGCACGGGCACTGTGTTGGGTGGGCTGTGCACAGGGCAGAAATGATGGGAGCAGTGGGGAGAAAGGGCTCTCACCTGGCCAGCAGACCCACTGCATAGTGGTGGCTGTCAGCCTTGAGGAGCATGTCCCAGACACACTTGCGAGCGATCGCCATCAGCACGTCCTCATCCAGCAGCTGGAGCAGCAGGGCTTTAACGGTCTGCACTGCAAACCTGTGTGCAGAGTACAGCCCAGGTCAGGCACAGAGCCCTGGCCCCAGCCCCGAGGGCGTGGCAGGGAGAGGGGACTGGGATGGAGCACCTGTTGGGGTTGGGGGGAAGGCTGCGCTGCTCCCGGCATCGCCTCCAGAAGGTCTCGACCTCCTCTGACATCTCCTCTGTGCTGATGAAAACTTGGAAGAGCAGAGTCGGAAGGAGGCGGGGGAAATTGTCCTTCACTGCCCCTGGGCACCAGGACAGCTGGAGGATCTCCCAGAGTGCCACAGTTGCCTGCCAAAGACAAAGCACCCAGAGACAGCTCTCAGGGCCCAGATGTCCATGTGGCAGGGCCCCAGAGTGCCAGGAACAGGTCAGGGGAGACACAGGGGGATCCCCCAGCCTGGTGTCCCTGAACCTGCCTGTAAGGCAGGCCTGCAGCCCAGTGCCTGGGGCAGGGAGAAGCAGTGGTGAGGGAGGATGGAAAGGAGTCCCAGAGGCAACATGAGGGCGAGCAGAGGCCAGCTCAAGAAACTCACAGCCAGGGCAAAGACATCGCTCTCATCCCCATCAGAGGTGCGTCTCCTGTGCGCTGGCCAGTATTCCAGCACACGGAAGAGGATCTGCAGCACCGGCTCCTTAGTCCCTCTGGAGGAGACGAGCGTCTTCCACATGGTGCGAGCAGCTCTGTGGAGTCACAACTCTGGCTCAGGGGGATCTGGGACACAGCTCTGTGGCCTGGGCAGCTGTGGGGCCCAGGTGACAGAGCCACGGTGCCTTGTGGGGCAGGGAGGCAGGCTGGCCTCAGGATTGGGGGCTGCCATGCCAAAGCTGGCAAAGAGAGGAGCTGGAGTGTCCTGGAAGCCTCCATCTCTCTGGCACACCATTTGGGACAGGCTGTCCAGGGGGATTGGGGTCTAAAGGCAGGTGAACCCTCAAGGTAGGTGGGCCCCATACCTGTCACAGGCTGGGGCAGAGCGCAGCAGGGTCACTGCAACATCCACAGGGTGTGCCTCGGTCAGCAGGACAAGAGTCTTGTCCAGCCTGTGCTCAGCAGACAGATTGGATGTGAGCCACTGGTGGATGCACCTGACTATGGCCGGCACCTGGAGGGACAGTTGGAGAGCTGCCAGAGCCAGCAACTTGCCCAGCTACCCTCAAGAAATGCTCCCCTTGCCATCACACTCTGCTGGTCTCAAAGGCTGAGGGGGTCCAGAGCAGCTGACGTGAGGGGCCACAGCATCCCTGGGGGACTGGAGCCCTGGCCACAGGCTGCTTACTTGCTTTGCTTTGTAGACACCGTTCTGCACAAGCAAATCCAGCAGGGCAGCGCTGGTCTGGGCATTGAAGAGGTTCGAGTTTGCCGTGTCCCCAGTGGCCATGAAAGTGGCCTCTTCACGCCAAATGCATCTGATGAATCTGCAAACCAGCTACAGGAGAAAGGCAAGGAAGAGAGAGGGATGTCCCCTGGAGGGCTGGGACAGCGGTGCTGGGCTGAGCAGTGAGAGCAGGCCCAGCCCAGGGGGGGATGGCTGCAGGTACCTGTGCTGCCCTGCGGAAGCGGCCACGGGCACGGAGCTGCTCTTCTGTCCGCTCCTGGCCTGCATCTGGCAAAGAGCGAGCGCGCTCAGAGCTGAGGGGGTGTGGGAGAGGCCGGAGAACACAGCCCAGGCCTGGGCTCCAGGAGCAGGCAGGGCCAGCCCCGGGATGCCCAGTGGATGGAGCACGGCTGCCGGGAGATCAGCCCCTCTGCGCCCCTCCCTTTCCCTGGGCATGTCCAGAGGGGATGGGACAGGATGAGGCCAAGGGGGCTGCAGCCAGCAGCCCTGTGGCCCAGCTCCAGCACTCACCCTCCTGTGGGGGCTGCACCTGCTGCACCTCTTCAGGTTGCTGTGTTGGAGCAGCCCCAGGGCTTTCCTCCTTCTCCTCCTCCTTCACCCAGGCCAGCTTGGGCACCGTGGGGGGTCTCTGCTGCATGTCTCTGTCTGGTGTTATGGTTACCTGCAGCAGAGATGCCATGGAAAAGCTTTGGCTCCTCAAGTCCTGCAGTCGTGCCTTGAAGGCAGCTGCAAGAGAGAAGCCTGGGAAATGCTCCCACTCATCCAGTCCCACTGTCTGGCCTCGAGGGCACCTTTCACAGGGACTGGAGATGCCTTGAGCAGCCCCAGGTCCCCAGGTGCCACACTCTGGCCTGGAGGATGCACAGGGGAGATGTAGAGAGCTGCCAGAGTGAGCAACTTGCCCAGCTTCCCCTGAGAAATGCTTCCCTTCCCAGCACACTGTACCAGCCTCAAAGGCTGAGGGAGCCCAGTGCACCCAGCTTGGGGGCCACAGGCTGCTTACTTCAGCAGAGACAGCTCTCTCCTCAAGAAACTCCAGGCTGGGGGTATCAGTCAGGCGCTGAACAGGCGCGGTGTCAGTGCTCGCCACGCCCTCCGTCGTTGTGGCGTCGGCCTCCTCCGTGAGACCAGGCAGCACAGAGTCACAGTGTGACACATCATCGGTCGATGGGGTGTCCCAGTGGGTTGTGGGATCACTGGTTGTGGTGTCACACTTTGCTGGGACAGCAGTCGATGCGGTGCTGACATCAGGCTTTGTCAGCTGGGTCGGGATGGTGTCAGGCTGGGCCTGGACATCAGCTGGTGTGATCCTGGACTGTCTACGCCGACTGCGCATGAATTTCATAAATGTCTGCAGGAGAAAGAAGGGCAGGGAAGAGAGGGATGTCCCCTGGAGGGCTGGGACAGTGGTGCTGGGCTGAGCAGTGAGAGCAGGTCCAGCCCAGGGGGATGGCTGCAGGTACCTGTGCTGCCCTGCGGAAGCGGCCACGGGCACGGAGCTGCTCTTCTGTCCGCTCCTGGCCTGCATCTGGCAAAGAGCGAGCGCGCTCAGAGCTGAGGGGGTGCGGGAGAGGCCGGAGAACACAGCCCAGGCCTGGGCTCCAGGAGCAGGCAGGGTCAGCCCCGGGATGCCCAGTGGATGGAGCACGGCTGCCAGGAGATCAGCCCCTCTGCCCCCCTCCCTTTCCCTGGGCATGTCCAGAGGGGATGGGACAGGATGAGGGCAAGGAGGCTGCAGCCAGCAGCCCTGTGGCCCAGCTCCAGCACTCACCCTCCTGCGGGGGCTGCACCTGCTGCACCTCTTCAGGCTGCTGTGCTGGAACAGCCCCAGGGCTTTCCTCCTCCTTCTTCCTCCGCAGCAGCCTGAGCAGGCTGAAGCGTCTCCCTGCCATGCCACAGTCTGGTGTCGAGGGCACCTGCAAAGAGAGACGCCTCGGAGAAACTCCGGGCCACTAAGTCCTGCAGAATGGCCTTGAGGCCACCTGCCACAGGGATTGGAGACGCCTCGGAGAAGCTCCGGGTCTCCAAGTCCTGCAAAAGGGTCTCGAGGGCACCTGCCACAGGGATTAGAGACACCTCGGAGAAACTCCGGGTCTCCAAGTCCTGCGGAAAGGCCTCGAGGTCACCTGAAAATGAGAAAATCCTCTAAAACGCTCCGGGTCAGCAAGGCACGAGTTGGCTGCGCGGGGGCTCCGCACAGCACCGCTCTGTCCCGTCCTGTCCCGTCGCCTGCTCCGAGGAGCACTGTTGACACTATGGCCGTGTCACCAGCAGCACCTCTGTCACCACGGGTCATAAAGGGCCCTTGGACACCCTGCCCCCTTCCATCCCACCGGCCATGCCCAGCGTGTCACAAAGGGCCCTGGCACACAGTGCCACGTGGCCTGGGGCCTCCCCCAGCCCCACCAACCTGCCCCACCTTGGAGAGAATCCACTCTCTAAAGTATCTAATCTGGCTGGACCTGAACTGTAGGAACGGCCCAAGAAATGAGCAAACACTCCCCTCCTGTGCCTACTCACGGCAGCACAAGGAGCCCCCTCGGCCACCGACGCGGCCGCAGTGGGAAGGGCACGGGGCCTTCCACACAAGCTGGCACGGCCTCCTTGGGAGAAGTGCTGGCTGCTGGCCATCCTAAACAGGGGGGCTGACACCAAGAAGGAAGGTGTGGGCAAGGGCAGCAATGCTGCTGGGAGCCCTTTGGCCAGGACTGCACCCAAATCAGCAGTCCTGGCAAGGCTGCTGCCCGTCTCCTGCCCCAAAGAGCTGTGGTCCCCTGTATTAGTTGGTTTGAATACACGTCCAGAATAAAGACAAGTGCAACAGACATTCAAACACTACAAAAAATCTTTTATTGCAGTGAGAACAGAAAAAACTACTGGCAATGAGAATCAAAAGCTAAAAAAGAATACAAAAAAACCTGCTTTATCGGTTGGTATTCATACAATGCTACAGACAGCTTTTAATAGAGTATTAACTAGAAAAAAGGGAATTAAAAGGATACCAGAAAAGAATATAAAACATTTACTTTCTCGGTTGCTTCCTCTCAATAAACTGTGCTGACCCACACAGACAGGTCAGGGCTGCCAGGATCTGCAGCAGCTGGTCGGTGCCTGTGCTTAGCGGGCGTCCCCATGGAACAACACAGTCTCCATGGCAGGATGAGGATCACTCACCCCAGCAGTCCTGACACCCCATTTTATCAGCTCCACATCACACCACGTAGGGCCAGTACCCAGTATAAGGTGATGCCTGAGTGGCAGCCAAACCCCGCCTGTTCATCACCTGAGAGCAACAGTCTGTGCATGCCCTGCTGTAGGGCAAGGGGCCAGTGACCCCTGCCCACAGAATCTGCCTCTCACCAGCATCTTTCTCACCCCTGTGTATGACCTCTACCACTGTGTTTCAAGGGTAGATGTATCTATCTTGCAATATGTAGCAAAACCAAGGAAGAACTGAGCTCTGATAATAGGGGATATCAAGCTGACTTGCTAAAAAGTACAATGGACCTTACAATTAGCTTGTGCCATGAAGTTACACTGTACCATACTCTGGCTGGTTTCACATCCTAATATGATTTCTTTCTCACGCCTCTATGCTCCACTGATCATCTAATTCAAAAGTACCCCCCTTACAGACATGAAACAGTTTAAAGTCCTGTAGATGTAGAGATGAAAAAGTCATATCTAAAATGTAGTGCTAGCTTGTTCCTAAGCATTTCCAAAATTCCTTCCCCTCAGGTGCCAGGATGGGTGGGCAGGAGGTGACTTGCTTTGTTCAGACCATTCTTGTACGTGTGACTGCTGCTCTTTCACCCCTCTCTCCCTATTTCTGGGTTGGTTTCTAGAGCTGTTTTTGAGAGAAACACTTTTTCCAATCTCACACGTGAATATTTTCAAAGAAATACAAGACACGAAAATCTAGTAAAACCAATATTTAACAAAATGGTAAAATCACACTCCTTTATGTCCTCTGAGCACTCTGCTACTGACAGTTTGTGTAGTTCTCCATATACTGGAAATGTAACAAAAGATCAAGCAATTTTCTGTGTATTCTTTGTTTCCTTTTCAATTTTTTTTCTGTCATCAAATTGGCTGCAGGATTTGGTCCTGTCTTTGTGGAGGATGAATGCCACAGGGGCTACAGGAAAGGAATTAGTCCTGAGGTGTGTTTCCTGCTTAGGCATTGTAGCAGAGACATTGTTCTCTCCGATCAGGAGGCTGCACTGAAATTCAAACTCTTTTACTCTCAGAGATGAATATTTCAGGCAGGATCAGAAATGAGCACAGGATCCTGGGCAGTGCTGAGCCTTCCCTTGGGGGTGGGCACTCTCCTGTCCCAGCCCTTGGCTTCTCTGCAGGAGGGCTCCTGTCCTGCTCTGTCCAGCACAGCTGCACCTCTGGGCTGGCACAGGGGACACTTCCCAGAGCTGCCCTTTCAAGCAGCGCTGCCCTGCTCTCAGCACAGATCTTGGTGGGGTTTTTAAAGAGGAATCTGTGTGGGAAGTCATCTTCAAGGCAGCCCAAGGGAAAGTGCAAGGCAGATAGGAAACAGACTGAGAGGCACTACAGCTCTCCTGGCTCTGCAATAAGCAAGGTAGAGCTGAGCTCTTCTGCCTGTCCTGGTTCAACACTCTTCAGATTTGTCATCAGAAAAATTTGCCCCTAAAAAAACATCCTCAGGTGTTATAATTGTAACCAAAAAACCCTGTCAAAGTTATTTTAAGGATACACTGTGCCTCTTTTCTGCAGCCCAAATTGCTCCAAGACCAGAACAGGAATTGAGCTTTTCCATCAAAGCTGGATTCCATGTGACATCCCCTGTGATCATGAGAGCTGTCCCAAACCAGCTCCATGTCTGCACTGCAGCAGAGCAAAACTGAGTCCTTGGCAGCACATGGGCAGAGTTCCTGCTCCTCACAGCACCCTCAGAGAGCACAAACCAGAGAAAAGAAATGGTTTGACTTGGAAGAGCTTTCCCTGAAAACTGCACTGGCTTTGCTGGGAGAGGGCTGTTTTAATTGTTCCCTGTGCTTTCCTTTTCTGAACAGGCCCTATGCTAAGAAATAACAAATGTGCAACAGCAGCTCCATGCCCCAGTTCCTCCTCCTGGCATAGGCAGACAGGCGGGAGCTGCAGCTCCTGCACTTCTGGCTCTTCCTGGCCATCTCCCTGGCTGCCCTCCTGGCCAACGGCCTCATCCTCAGCACCGTAGCCTGTGACCACCACCTGCACACCCCCATGGGCTTCTTCCTGCTCAACCTCTCCCTCACAGACCTGGGCTGCATCTGCACCACTGTCCCCAAAGCCATGCACAATTCCCTCTGGGACACCACAACCATCTCCTACATGGGATGTGCTGCGCAGCTCTTTTTACGTTTCTTTTTCATGTCAGTAGAGTTTTCCCTCCTCACCATCATGTGCTACGACCGCTACGTTGCCATCTGCAAACCCCTGCACTACGGGACCCTCCTGGGCAGCAGAGCTTGTGCCCACATGGCAGCAGCTGCCTGGGTTGCTGGGTTTCTCCATACTCTACTGCACACAGCCAATACATTTTCCCTGCCCCTGTGCCAGGGCAATGCCCTGGGCCAGTTCTTCTGTGAAATTCCTGCCATCCACAAGCTCTCCTGCTCACACTCAGGCTACCTCAGGGAACTTGGGCTCATTGGGGTTAGTGCCTGTTTGGGATTTGGTTGTTTCATTTTCATTGTTTTCTCCTATGTGCAGATCTTCAGGGCTGTGCTGAGGATCCCCTCTCAGCAGGGAAGGCACAAAGCCTTTTCCACCTGCCTCCCTCACCTGGGTGTGGTCTCCTTGTTTGTCAGCACTGCCACATTTTCCGACCTGAAGCCCCCCTCCATCTCCTCCCCATCCCTGGACCTGGATGGTGTCAGTTCTGTACTCGGTGGTGCCTCCAGCACTGAACCCCCTCATCTACAGCCTGAGGAACCAGGAACTCAAGGATACCATAAGGAAAATGATGACTGGATGCTTTTCAAGAGGAACAACCTGCCTTTTTTCTTCTGCACAACACTCATTGTGTAACCCTTTACTGGCCCAACCTGCCTTCTAAAGCTTTTGAAAGTGGTGGTGGGAGTCGTTTCTGACATTTTTTCCTCCTTTAATGTTGTTAACACAGAAATTTATTCTTCCTCCTGTACCTAATTCACTCTCTAACTCTTTGTTTTGACCCACAATTGTGTAAATGAGGAATCATTCTCTGTGTGCACTTAAACAAAATAAAAGTTCCTACAGTAACTTCTTTGTCAAACATCCTGCCTTTGTTATTCTGTACATAAGGAATCACAGACTCTGAGTATAATAAAGCACTTGAATTCTTTTCTCCAGATTCTCCCTCCAACATCTTCCCTAAAACTGGAGGGCAGTGCCTGTGTGCAGAGGAGAAGGGGTAAAGAGTCCTGGTACAGGAGCACTGCCAGGGAGCAGCAGCTCTTGGGCTTCTCAGAGATGCTCTTTTTCCACTGCCTCCCTCTCCTTTCTGCTCCTTCCCCAAGGCCTGAGTGCTCTGGCAGCTCAGTCCCTGCTGGGTGTCACTCCTGTGACCATGGGCAGGGACAGGCCCTGGGCACTGCTGGCACAGAACTGGGCTCCTTCACATCATTTCCATCAGGAAGGGGGATCACCCTGGGCAGTTCCTGAAGACTTTGTTCTTTTTGAGAGGTTGGTGTAAAGAACAAGGCCAAGGAATAGACTCTACAAAGTCTCATTGCTTTGCTTGTTTCCCCATTCAGTCCCTGCAGTGAGAGAAGGGACTCACTGGGGTACTTGAGGGACTGAGGGTTGGTTCAGATGTTCTGTGCTGGTGGCCAGTGGCAAATGGTCTCCAAGTCACCTGCCTGGGGCTCTGCAGCTTGTGAGGGCTCTGATGGCAGGTGAGGACTTGTCTGTAGGAACTCAGGAAGTGCAGGAGAGCACAGAGGATCTGCAGGGACAGCCCGTCCCATCCAGTCAGCAGGGAATGGAGCCCTGGAGCAGAATCCTGCCCAGGGTGGAGTTACCAGAGATCAAGTCCTAAATCTGCCTGTGAACTGGTAAAGGAGAGTTCTGCAACCCCAGGGCCCGCAGCAGGAACAGAGAAAGGACTCTGGCCAGTGACTCGTCTGACCCACAGTGAACTCCCCTTGTGCCTCCCCAGTTCAGGGGGGGCTGGACCAGAGCCAGGGCTGGGCTTTCCAGAAGGGTGTCCTGAAGAACTCTCCAGCCCACAGGCTGGATGGAGTGGAGCCCTGCCCTGCCCTCTGTGCCATTGGAAACAGCCCATGGTCCTGCCCAGCCTTGTTCTTGGCTCCTGAGCCTTCCAGGACTATGGCAGAGGGTGGAGAGGAGTGATCCCCATCCTGCTGGGTCTGCTCCCCATCCTGACCAGCATGGCCAGTGCAGGCTCAGCCCAGGGTGCCACAGCCCCTCCCTGTGCAGAGCAGCCCCTCCAGCTCAGGGCCCTGCAGGGATCCCAGGCTGGGATCTGCAACTGGCCAAGGCAACCTGGACACACTGACCTGGGCAAAGGGATGTCCCTGCAGAAGAGCAAGGCAGCATTTCTGGGCCTGCAGAGAGGAATCCCTGACACAGAGACACCTCTTTCTACAGCCCCCCTGGGGACAGGCTGCTCTGTCCCTGGGCCAGGACTCTGGGCTGGGCTGGGCAGAGGGGCTGGCACTGAGGGGCACAGTCAGGCTGTGCTGGGCATCTCCTGCAGGTGACACCAGGGCTCCTGCACTTTCCCTGACCTCTATTTCCTCCTGCCATGCTGAGTGTCCAGCCCCTGAGCTGATGGGGATGCTGAGACTCCTCTCTGTGCCCCAGGAGCTGCTGTGCCCTTCAGAGGGGCTGGGGCTGTAGGGGGAGTGCCCAGAGCTCTGCAGCACCCTGGGCTGGGCACTGCTGTGGGGCCAGACCAGACTGGGCTGCTCCACCACTTGACCTCTATAATGAAACCACTTCTAATTTTCTCCTGAAGAACCATGAGAATATGTGTTGTGTCCTGAGCACTAAACTCTAAGTGTGGGGTAATAGAAAAGGCTTTGGTGTCAGGGATATTGAGAAGGCTGGGCAGTGTCACTGGGAGACCTCTCCCAAACCCTTGGAAAGGCCAGAGCCATCCCAGAGCTTCCTGGGGCCTTGGCAAAGGCAGACATGGAAGCAGTCTGCAAACAGGGCAGCAAGGAGGGTTGGCAGAGTTCCAGACTGCTCAGGCTCAGCAGGGAAGGGGATAGGGCAAGTCCTCCTGCAGCCATTGCCAGGCATGGGAAGGACAAGGCAGGGATTGCAGGGATTCCCTCCTGTGGGAGGCAAAAGAAAAGGGATGTTGTGTGCCCAGACTTTTTCAAGGCCTTTGACATGGTGTCCTGTGGTCTCTTAGAGCCAGATGGTGAGAGCTGGACTGGAGAAGTGAAACATGTGGTGAGTGGGAAGTTGAATGACTGATGAGGCTCAAAAGTCATGGCACAAATTCCTCTTGGCAGCAACTGCCAGGTGACATCCATCAGGGACCAGCCCTTGACCATTCCTATGGAACATCTTTATCATGTCTCTGGGTGATGGGATGAAATGCACTTTCCACTCCTTTGTGGATGATGCCAAGTTGCAGCGAGTCTGTGAGAAACCTCGTCTAGTTAATGGTGACTTGTACAAAAAATGTGGTCAAGATGACTGAGTTGGAGAAACTTGTCCTGCCATCAGGTGCCCAGCAAGGCCCAAGACAATGAAGAAAAAACTCATGGGTCAGAGGAAAGGAAAATCAAAAGGAGGGAAAAAGACCAAACACAACCAAACCAAACCCAAACAAACACAGAATGACAGAATATGCTGAGGTAGAAAGGACCCACAAGGGTCATCCAGTCCAACCCAACTCTTCCATTGCCATCTGCCCCCACCCCAGCAGGCTCTGGAGCAAAGCACGGCTGAGGTCCAGCCCAGCTCTGCTCTGACACAAAGAACCTGCAGTCAAGGACAGGAAGAGGACAAAGTCTTGTTTAACCAGCCTGAAGAATAATGGGCTCAAAGACCTCCTGTATTCCTGGGCACTTGAATGACCCTGTGGATCAGGTTTGGTAGCAGGGAGGGGGCTGCAGGTTTCCCTTAGGGAAGAGGAGATCAAGAGTTGACTCTGTGTCAGAGAGAGCCAGTTTCAGGTGGCTCCAAAATGGACCAGCCAGTGCCCAAAGCTGAGCCAAAAAGCAATTCCAGAGGCCCCTGTGTGATAACCCTTTGGAGAAAGGATAAAATCCAGGGTGCTGTAATCCAGAGAGAAGTGAGAGAAATGTGGGAGAAACACCCCTGCAGGCACCAAGGGCAGTGGAGAAGAAGGAGGAGTGAGAGAGCCTTGGTGGGCACCTGGCAGCCAAAAGCCAACCCCCAGCCCTGAGAGCCACAGCTGAGCCCAGCACAAAAGCTGCTTTAGGTCTGGAGGTTCTTTGCAGCAGCTTTTTAGCAGAGCTGCCAGCTGGGCCATCAAAGGGGATGCTCAGCTGGGTCTGAAACCTGTGGGATCCTTGTCAGCCTTGGCTCTGTAGGAAAGAACTATAGAATCCTAAATAGTTTGAATCAGATGGGACCTTTATAGGACATCTAGTCCAACCCCCCTGCAATGAACAGGTTCACCTTCAACTAGATCAGGTAGCTCACAGCCCTTTCTAACCTGGCCTTGAATGTTTCCAAGGGTGGGGCATCTATGACCTCTCTGGGTCACCTGTGCCAGTTTTTCATCACCCTCAGTGTAAAAAATTTCTTCCTCATATCTAGTTCAAATCTGCTTTTTTTTAGATGAAAACCATTATCACTTGTCTTATTACAACTAAGTCTGTGCCAAACCTTCTTATAGGTATGATCTCAGGAGCTCCTGACAAGCCTTGACCAAACCAGCTGAGCAACGAAGAGCCCCTGGACTGGAGCAGGGGTGTGGGGAAGTGTCCCTGGACTGGACCAGATGCTCCTGGATGATACAGGTGGGAACAATACGGAGTGGAACAGCTGGGGAACACAGGATAATCAGTCATCCCATGAAAGCCTTGGAATATTCCCTGCCTGAATCACAGCCCAAATGGAACAGTTTGGATACAATTCCCAAATATTTGGGAAACTCCAGTCCTTACTGACACCAGGATGGAAATTCAGCAGATAACTAAAGCCAGTCACCTTGGGAGCCCACAACCAGTGGGGCTGAGGGAGGCCCTGGCAGCTCCCCAGCACCTCCCTCTCAGTGGGACACCTCTGGCAGCCTCTCCCAGCTCGGGAACCCTCCAGTTTGCAACACTCCAAAGACCCTCGCTGATGCCCAGGACAATTCTGATCCCCCTCAACAAACACTCCTCCAGCTGTGACCCTTGTCTGGTGGGAAACACAAAGGGATTTGGGGGAGTGTTTCCCTGACAACCAGGAGAATTTGGGAGAGGGACCTTTCCACATCCAGCTATTGATGTGTCCACACAACTCTGCCTGGGTGTGGGTGTGAATTGACTGTGGTGGGAATGTTGTTCTTGTGAATCTCTAATTCAGTCACTGTTAAAATTGTAGCAAATGCTATTGAACCAGTTGATAACTGTTCAATTGGTCATTGATTAAGTACTACTAATCTCTTTTGCCTCCTTGTCTTTGGATCCAAATCCTTTACATCCTGACCCTCTTGCATCCCAAGGCTCTGTGTAAATCATTCCCTTTCATCAAAAAATATATTTTTTTTGTGACGCCTACTTTAAAATCTTCCTCCTTAGCTAAACTACAAAACAACTCCAATTAGCTGTAGAAATCTTGATGACTTGAAGACAATTAAAAGAGAGGGAAATAATTTGTTTTCCTGTGTTTTAATGGTCCCAGAGTGTGTTTGGAGCTGCATCAGCTGTCAGTCCAGGATGGGCCATGTCAGAACTGGTGAGGCTGGGGGTGAGGAGCAAGGTTGATCATCCAGGGTCAGTGTGGATCTCCTGAGGAGACACTCAGCATCAAGATCACTTGGAGAACATTTCTATCATCTCTTGTCTGAAGTTAAAAATATCCACAATTGAATTGAAATAAAAAAAGTACAAACTTGGAAGACTTGTTTTGAAATTGCCTTGAAGACAATTGAAGGAAAACAAAGAGATCCTGAGGGATTTCTGGAATTTAATGAGCCCCACGGTGTGATTGCAACCCAGCCCATGATGCTGAGGTACTGAGAGAAGATTGAAGCAGCTGCTGAAGAAGTCAGAAGCCAAACTGCAAGTGCCTTGAAGCATTGCTGGGCCCCACTGAGGGCAGGCACTGCCAAAGCCTCCCCAGGGACTCCTTGGAGCAGCTCCTTGGAGGCCAGGAGTGCAGGCAGACAAAGGCTCTGGGCAGGCCCCTGCAGTGCTGAGCAAAGCCTGCCTTGGTTTTGTGGAGCACAAAGGCCAAGGCCTGAGCCCCAGGCCCTGGCCCAGCAGATCCTGTCCCTCCCGGCTGGCTCAGGGCTCTTTGGGGGGCACTGGGATGGGAGGGGGAGGAACAACAAAGGCCCAAAACTGGGCAACCCCTGCCAGGCTGCTGAGGGAGGGGCGAGGCAGGAACCAAGGGCAGAACCTACAAGGCAAGTTGGTTGTGGTGCCCTGAGTGGCAGAGGCAGCTGCCAGAGGCAAGGGGACAAAGGCCTGGGTGCCTTTGGGCCTTGCAGCCCTGCCAGAGCCCTTGGCCATCTCTCCTGCAGGCTGGCCTGGCCTGGCCCTGCTGCTGCTCTGGCCTTGCAGGCTGCACACACCCCTCCTGCTTTCCCACCCCCCTCCCAGCAGCATTTCTCGACCCTCCCTGATGTCTCTGCACCAGCTCTGGCTGTTCCCTGGAACACAAAGCCATGGGCTGATCCTGACTCCCTCTGGGTGACCTCTTGAAGCAGAAGGGTCCCTGTTGAGTGACATTTCTTCATCTTCACCTTCAGTCTGAATCTTCCATGCTACTCTTTGTGGAGATTTCATTGTATTTCCAGTATGGAGAAAAGCTCCATCCTGGCAGATCTCCTGTAGAGCCTCTCCAGTTCTTCCTCATTCTTCCAGAATGGGGAACCCCACACCCAGACAGACCAGTCCAGATGTGGTGACCCCAGGGCTGAGTCCAGGGGGGTGACAACTCCCTTGTCTGGGTGCCCACACTCCCCCCAAGGCAACCCCATGTGCAGTTGGCCTTAAATCAAGGGGCC
>NW_022476507.1:75621-100473 GCF_009829145.1 Chiroxiphia lanceolata | reverse complement strand
ATCAACATAAGACTCCAATCTTTCAGTTTAAGGCCATTGCCCCATATTCTGCCAATACAGGCCTTCGTAAAACATATCCCATATGTTTTCCTTAGGCTGTGAGCATCATGTGTTCATCTGCAAACACCATGGAGAGTACCCAGGGATCTCCCAAGAAAAGATTTGGAGGCCTCAAGCCCATGACCACTCTGTAGGGACTAAGGAGCTCTGGGCTCCATGGTGTGGAGACTGAGGACAGTGCAGGTGGTTTCAGAGATGAAGGATGCTTTTGTCATAGCAGGAAACAGCATGAGAAATAAAGAAATAATGCCAAGTTCAGTTGGAGAGGTCTAGACTGGAAACAAAGAGAACGGAGTTTCACCCTGAGGGCAATGGTGTGCTGCAATACATCAACCAGAAAGAGTCTGAATGAGCCCAAGGCTTTGTGTGTGCAGGAAGAGCCAGGGAGGACGCAGAGATGTCAGTGCAGGAAGGTGCCAGCCAGGTGGGGCAGGCGGGGGGATGACGACAGCCTGCAGGGAAAGGGGCAGGGCATGGACACCGTAGGACAGCCTGGGCTGGAGAGGAGACAGGGATGGGGAGAAGCTGAAAGGCCCTGACACAGCCACCTTCTGCAGGCCTTTGGCCAGGGCTGCTGTCTGTGCCCCTGAGGCCAGGAGGAGGGGAGTGCCCCTTGCAGCCCTGGGGCCTCCTGGTCTCCTTGTCCCTGCTCAGCAGCCTGGCAGGTGCCACCCCATGGTCCTGCCCTTGGCATTGCACATCCCACATCCCAGTGCCCCAGGAAGAGCCCTGAGGAATGAGGTAGGGACAGGATCTGCCTTCCCAGGGGCTGGGGGTCAGGGCTTGGCCCTTTAGATTAAGAAAACAAGTCAAGGTTTCTTCAGCATCAGAGACACCTTTCCCTTGCTTGTCCATCCTTGTCATCACTGTCTGCAGTTCTCTGCTCTAACTGGAACCTGGGGACACGTTCTCAGTTGTGTCCCTCAGTGAGACTCATTAGCACTATGAGAAACTTTAGCGTTTGAATCTCATTTTGACTTCCTGAAAAGTTGTTTGAACTTCCTCTCAGGGACTGAGTCTCATGTAAACAACATCAGTGTCCCCTGAGGGTCATGAAATGCCTGGGGTTGTTGCTGGGCTGCTGAGCTGGGCCGGGCTCCTGGCACACAGGGAGCTCCTGGCAAGCAAGAAGAGCTTCAAAGAGACAGCTCTGCTGGTGAGCAGCTCCTCTGCACAGCCCAGCAGGGCTGAGGGCACTGCCTGCAGCAGCCAGGGCACAGGAGAGAAGGGACAGAGATGAGAGGCAGCCTGGGCTGGCAGGTGACTGAGCTCTCACTATGGGAAAAACCTTCCCAGGATTTGAAGGAAGAATTCTCTGCCTGTAGGAAAGTTCAACTTGCCTTCCTGGAGGCATCTCCTAAAGCTGGCACATCCCACAGCTTCTAGGATCTTTCAGCAGGACTCTCCCAGTTGCTGCAGTGCAGGGGAAGTGGCCATATGGCAGAGCAGGGCAGGAGCTGCAGGCAGCAAGGGCAGAGAGAAGGGAGCAGGAGGTTGAAGGGATCCTGGGCTGGGAGGACAGGGCAGAGCTGCTCAGGGCAGGAACCTTGCCAGCCCTTTGCCACGGTCAGGCTGTGGCTGCAGAGCAGTGCAGGTGAGTTGCTGCAAGTGCCTCTGCCAGCTGCCAAATGGCAGCAGTGGCAGGAGCTGTCAGGATGGCTCTGCTGGATTTGCTGGGGTGCAGCAGGAGAAGCTGCTGCAGAGCAGGACTTGCTGCTGCCCCCTCAGAGGCCCAGGGCCAGAAGGTTCCCTGTGGCAGGGCTGGCTGTGGGGTGGGAAGGTGGGGGTGCAGCCAGGGGTGCCCAGGGCTGTGGTGCAGAGCAGGGTCCTGCCCCCAGGGCTCTGTGTGCTGGGGCAGGGACTCTGCTGCCTGCCAGGCTCAGCTCTCAGCCCGGCCAAGGAGCTGCCACGGCCCTGCAGGGAGAAGGTGTGGGTGGAAGGAGTGACCCCTCAGGGCAGGGCAGGGCTGGGCAGGGCCCTTCAGCTGCAGGCTCAGGGCTCCTCACAGCTTCAACTCCACCTCCTGCCATTTCCAGGGGCCCTTCTCAGGAAGCACATCCCCCCAGAACACCTCCCCCTTCCCAGCCACCGCAGGCTGTCTGGGATCTGCTCTGCAGCCCCTGCCCAGGCAGAGCTGCCCCTGGGCACTGGGCTGGGGATGGCTCTGGCAGCACTGGCAGGGAGCTGAGCTGGGCACAGGCAGGGGCTGCTGGCAGGAACAGCTCCTCACCCAGAGACAGGCAGGCAGGGAGAGGCAGCTGCTGCCACAAGGGCTGGCCAGGGGGCTGTGGGCCCCTCCCTGCTGTCCCTGTGGCACAGATCCCTTCCCTGAGCAGCTCCTGCCTGGGCTCCTTTCCCAGCCGAAGCAGAGCCTGTGCCCTCAGGCCCACGGGGGCTGGGCTGTGCATTGCCCTGCAGCAGCCAGAGCCCAGGAAGGGACAAGACCCTGATTTCCAGCTGTCTCTCTGTGTCCCTCCTCCCTTGGCAGCAGCACTGTGGCATTTCCCTGCCATCCCCTGCTGCCTGGGCTCTCCTTGTTCTCACCAGTGGGTTTTCTGAGCCACTGTGCGGTTTGGAGTGGGGCAGATTCTTGTCCAGACACAACCCCTTTGGGTGCTGCTGTGGGGATGTGTCTGTGGGAGCCAAGTGCCCAAGTGCTCTCCAGGCACTTTCAGGGGATTCAGCTGTTTGCCTGGGTGTCCTGCAGGGCTGCAGTTGCCCTCCAGAAGGGCACAGCTCTGCCATAGGATCTCTGTGCTGCACAGGATCCCCATGGAGAAAACTCCTCAGTGCTAAATCCATGGAAATGCTCTGGGCAGCTGTACTTGGGAGCTGCAATGATCCCTCTGTGTGGCAGTCTGGGAGGATAGAGATGAGATCCTAATCAGGCATCCTGAGGAAAGGTAAGGATTCTGTCAATGTGCTCTTTGAACCAGGATTCCTCTGATCCCAGAAGTGCTTTGTTTCTTTTTGCAAGGAATTCCTAAGTGTGATCCCCAAGCTGTCAGCCAGGGGCAGCTGTGAACAGCAAAGATGGCCAGCTCTTGTCTCTGCACCAAGAGACCATCCCTTTGCCTCTCAGGACTCACAACATTTCCCTTGGAGCACATTAGAAATGTCAGAGATTTCAACCATCCAAACTCACTCCTGGCAAGAGGAAGAAAATCAAGTCCTCCAAATCCCCTCCCTCTGTTCTGCCCTTGGGCAAACTGTGACCAGCAGTTCTGGAAACACTTTGATACATCACAAGTGCATTTAATTGGAGGTCACCCTGTGCTCCAAGTTGCCTCTCACTGCACAGCAAGAAGGATCCCTCGGGAGCCCATTGCAGGGTCCCTGCTCTCAGTGCCCCCTTCAGCCAGCAAAACCCAGAGCTCAGGGAGAGGGATGCAGAGAGATCTTCCTGAAAAGAGGCCCTGAATGTTAAATTGCTGTGAGACATGAGATATGCTTTGCTGATTGAGTCTGGCCTAATTCAGTTCTGCCTTTTTTCTCCTCAACAGAAAACAATAACCTGAGGCATCAAATGTCCAACAGCAGCTCCATGCCCCAGTTCCTCCTCCTGGCATTGGCAGACAGGCGGGAGCTGCAGCTCCTGCACTTCTGGCTCTTCCTGGCCATCTCCCTGGCTGCCCTCCTGGCCAACGGCCTCATCCTCAGCGCCGTAGCCTGTGACCACCACCTGCACACCCCCATGGGCTTCTTCCTGCTCAACCTCTCCCTCACAGACCTGGGCTTCATCTGCACCACTGTCCCCAAAGCCATGCACAATTTCCTGTGGAACACCAGAACCATCACCTACACAGGATGTGCTGCACAGGTTTTTGTCTACATAATCTTTCTTAGAGCAGAGTTTTCCCTCCTCACCATCATGTGCTACGACCGCTACGTTGCCATCTGCAAACCCCTGCACTACGGGACCCTCCTGGGCAGCAGAGCTTGTGCCCACATGGCAGCAGGTGCCTGGACTGCTGGGTTTCTCATTGCTCTGCTGCACACACCCAGTACATTTTCCCTGCCCCTGTGCCAGGGCAATGCCCTGGACCAGTTCTTCTGTGAAATTCCACACATCCTCAAGCTCTCCTGCTCACACTCAGGCTACCTCAGAGAACTTGGGCTTATTGTGTTTAGTGCCTGTTTAATGATTGGGTGTTTCATTTTCATTGTTTTCTCCTATGTGCAGATCTTCAGGACTGTGCTGAGGATCCCCTCTCAGCAGGGACGGCACAAAGCCTTTTCCACCTGCCTCCCTCACCTGGTCGTGGTCTCCCTGTTTCTCAGCACCTTATTCTTTTCCTACCTGAAGCCCCCCTCCATCTCGTCCCCATCCCTGGATCTTATTGTGTCACTCATGTATTCAGTGGTGTCTCCAACACTGAACCCCCTCATCTACAGCCTCAGGAACCAGGAGCTCAAGGATGCCATGAGGAAACTGATAACTGGGTGTCTTTCAGAAGCAATAAACTCTCCTTCTTCTGCATGTTATGGACCTCATTGAAAACTCGTCCTGTTATGGACTTCATTTAAGGCCCACCATACCTTCTCTATTTTTTACTCCTGATAGGGGTGTAATTTTTGTGAGAATTTGTTCACATCAAAAATTCTTTTTATGTATAAAGATATATATAAAGACATATATTAAAAAAGTATATATATATAAACACCATTTTCAATTCAGTGTTTGCCTTTCTAACCTGGCCTAGAAGTTGTACAAATTGGGAATTGTACTCATTGTGTGCTTCAACCAAATAAAGAACTCTGCATTGACTTGTTTGCCTGACATCTTTCCTCTCTGACTTCTCTGCAGCTGCAGGGTCGGAGCCTCTGTGCAGAGCTGGGCCAGAAAAGAGTCCCAGCAGAGCAGCAGTGCCAGGGAGCAGCAGCCCTTCTCCTGCGTGGCCTCCTCTCCCTTCCCTTCCACACTGTCCTGCAGAGCCCTGTGTTGTTGGAGCCTCAGTGCTCTGGCAGTCGGTGCCAGTCCTGCTGCAGGACTGTCCAGGGACTGCAGGCAGGGACAGCCCTGGGCACTGCTGGCCCAGAGCTGACCTCTGCAGCAGCACTGCCATCCTGCAGGGGCATCTCCTCAGGCCAGGGCCTCAAAGCTTCCATCTGCTTTCCACTTGGCTCTCCAGGATGTGCCCAACACAAGGCCCTGCAGAGGAAAACAGCAGTGACCAGCACAAGGGGGGAGTGCTCAGGGTGGGGGCACCCAGCAGTGCCCTGGCACAGCCAGCGCCGCTGCCAGCACTGGCCTCTCACCCCAGGCCATTGGGCTTGTTCTTCCCTCCAAGGAGGGACAGCAAATGACCAGCTCAGGAGTCCATGTTTGCACTGCATGCACAAGACATGCCCATGTGTCACGGCTTGGGGCTGGGGGGGTGGAAGGCTTAGACAAAGTTGATGGCAGAAGCCGTCTCGTTGAGCTACGAGGGGCACAAAGGACCCCCTTGCTTTCTAAATTCCTTCTCAGAGAGGAGCCTGGCTGTGGCTGGATCCAATCTCAGGCTCAGGTTTTGGTTGCAACTGAAGGAATTATAGAGGTGTGATTCAATCACTTTGTCCTGCAGGTTTTAATGATGGTAAATGAGAAACATTTCTATAAAATGAATGATTTATTATGACAAATGAACAGACAATTGATCAGACAAGGAACAGATGAAAGACCTTAAAGAGAATTATTTACTACACAGTACAAAAGCCAAAACCTCCTAGCAGTAAGATAGGAGTAAGATAGTAAGTAACCTCCTAGCAGTAAGATAGTAAGTAACCTCCTAGTGTAAGATAGGACAGTGTACTCTATCAAAGTCATTCTATTAAAGTAATTGGATCAAAACCAGCAAAAAGAAACAATCCTGAAGCAGAGATTGAGGGAACTCACCCCACAACGACAGGAGGTAGTTCTCTCTCTTTCACTTAACCCTTGGGCAGTGACCATGAAGAACTGTCCCTGCTTCATGGCAGAAGCTCCACACACTTCAAGGAAGTCTGTGGAAGAATCTGACACATGACATTTGGATGGGACTTTTATAGTTATAAAGGGTTTGACTGCCAGATGTATTTCAAGGCCAGGGAGTAGCTTATCTGTCAAATCCTGCTTTAGAAAGCAGGATGTGTGTTTGAAGTTTCAGGAACCATTTTAGATTTAGCATAATTCAACATTAAAACCAGCACCTTGACACCAGCAGTAACTCACCACAGAGAGTGTGCATTGTTTGCATTCTGACCATTGTTTAGGTATTATCCGAGCAGAGCATCCTGCCAGAAATGGCCCCTTGATTCTATGAGGTTCCAAAAACTGTCAGGGTTCCTTTGGTTCCATGAAGATTCTCAGTGTCACAACAGATCCTTGGTTCCATGAGGTTCTGGAGGGTCACAATGGCCCTGATGATTTGAGTTTCAACTATGTCCCAAGATTCCTTTGGTTCCATGAGGTCCTACAGTGTCACAATGGCTCCTTGATTCCAGGATGTTCCAAAACATCCCAGGGTTCCCTTGGCTCCAAGAGTCGCCCCAGGGTCCCACCGGCCCCGTTGATTCCAGCAGGCCCTGCAGTGTCCCAGTGGTCACTTGGTTCCATGAGCCACAGCGGCTGCCGCCGGCCTCTGTGCCCGGAGCCGCTGCTGCCACGGGGCTGCCGCACTCACCGCCGGGGTTGCCGCTCGCGCAGCCGCCGCTCTGCCCCGGCTGCACCGGGACCCGGCACCGCCTCGGGCCTGCGCTGCCGCCTCAGCGGCCACAGGCACAGAGCCATGGGGGGACCTTTGCTCTGCCACTGATGGGGCCTGCCTTTGTTCTGCTTGGCTCTGGGCTTTAGGAAAACTACTGTTCATTTTCATGTCCGCTGGAACAGCTCCTGAATTCCAAAGGTTTCCTAATCCAGGGGGAGGGGTTTCTACGGCATCAGAGGTGCCGCTCCTCGGGACACATTGTCAATAAACCATCCAACTGACTGGGATGGGTGAGAGCTGGGGAACACAGGATAATCAGTCATCCCCTGAAAACCTTGGAACATTCCCTACCTGAATCGGAACCCAAATGGAACAGTTTGGATATAATTCCCAAATAGTTTGGGAACTCCAGTCATTCCTGACACCAGGATGGAAATTCAGCAGATCACTAAAGCCAGTCCCCTTGGGAGCCCACACCCAGCAGGGCTGAGGGAGGCCCTGGCAGCTGCCCAGCACCTCCCTCTCAGTGGGACACCTCTGGCAGCTTCTCCCAGCTCGGGAACCCTCCAGTTTGCAACACTCCAAAGACCCTCGCTGATGCCCAGGACAATTCTGATCCCCCTCCACAAACACTCCTCCAGCTGTGACCCTTGTCTGTTGGCAAACACAAAGGGATTTTGGGGGAGTGTTTCCCTGACAACCAAGAGAATTTGGGGGAGGGACCTTTCCACATCCAGTTATTGATGTGTCCACACATCTCTGCCTGGGTGTGGGTGTGAATTGACTGTGGTGAGAATGTTGTTGTTGTGAATCTATAATTCAGTCACTGCTAAAATTTTAGCAAATGCTATTGAACCAGTTGATAACTGTTCAATTGGTCAATGATTAAGTGCTACTAATCTCTTTTACCCCCTTGTCTTTGGATCCAAATCCTTTTTGTCCTGACCCTCTTGCATCCCAAGGCTCTGTGTAAATCATTCCCTTTCATCAAAAAATATATTTTTTTCGTGACGTCCACTTTAAAATCTTCCTCCTTAGCTAAACTTAAAATAAACTCCAATTAGCTGTAGAAGTCTTGATGACTTGAAGACAATTAAAAGAAAGGGAAATAATTTGTTTTCCTGTGTTTTAATGGGTCCCACAGTGTGTTTGGAGCTGCATCAGCTGTCAGTCCAAGATGGGCCACGTCAGAACTGTTGAGGTTGAGGGGTGAGGAGCAAGGTTGATCATCCAGGGTCAGTGTGGATCTCCTGAGGAGACACTCAGCATCAAGATCAGATGGAGAACATCTCTATCACCTCTTCTCTGAACTACAAAATAGCCATCATTGAATTAAAACAAAAAAAGACTTGTTTTGGAATTGCCTTGAAGACAATTAAAGGAAAACAAAGAGATCCTGAGGGATTTCTGGAATTAAATGAGCCCCACGGTGTGTTTGCAGCCCAGCCCATGATGCTGAGGTACTGAGAGAAGATTGAAGCAGCTGCTGAAGAAGTCAGAAGGCAAACTGCAAGTGCCTTGAAGCATTGCTGGGCCCCACTGAGGGCAGGCACTGCCAAAGCCTCCCCAGGGACTCCTTGGAGCAGCTCCTTGGAGGCCAGGAGTGCAGGCAGACAAAGGCTCTGGGCAGGCCCCTGCAGTGCTGAGCAAAGCCTGCCTTGGTTTTGTGGAGCACAAAGGCCAAGGCCTGAGCCCCAGGCCCTGGCCCAGCAGATCCTGTCCCTCCCGGCTGGCTCAGGGCTCTCTGGGGGGCACTGGGATGGGAGGGGGAGGAACAACCAAGGCCAAATCTGGGCAACCCCTGCCAGGCTGCTGAGGGAGGGGCGAGGCAGAACCCAAGTGCAGAACCTGCCAGGCAAGTTGGTTGTGGTGGCCAGAGTGGCAGAGCAGCTGCCAGAGGCAAGGGGACAAAGGCCTGGGTGCCTTTGGGCCTTGCAGCCCTGCCAGAGCCCTTGGCCATCTCTCCTGCAGGCTGGCCTGCCCTGGCCCTGCTGCTGCTCTGGCCTTGCAGGCTGCACACACCCCTCCTGCTTTCCCACCCCCCTCCCAGCAGCATTTCTAGACCCTCCCTGATGTCTCTGCACCAGCTCTGGCTGTTCCCTGAAACACAAAGCCATGGGCTGATCCTGACTCCCTCTGGGTGGCCTCTTGCAGCACAAGGGTCCCCGCTGAGTGACATTTCTTTTTCCTCACCTTCAGTCTGAACTTTTAGTGCTACTCTTTGTGAAGATTTCATTCTATTTCCAATATAGAGAAAAGCTCCATCCTGTCATGTCTCCTCTAGACCCTCTCCAGTTCTTCCTCATTTTTTCAGAATGGGGAACCTCACAGACAGACAGACCAGTCCAGATGTGGGGACACCAGGGCTCAGTCCAGGGGGGTGACAATTCCCTTGTCTGGGTGCCCACACTCCCCCCAAGGCAGCCCCATGTGCAGTTGGCCTTAAATCAAGGAGCCATTCTGATTCTTTGTAATGTCACGGAATCAAGTGGCACCGTGACACTGCAGGGCCTCATGGAACCAAAGGAATGCAGGGACACTGGGGAATTTCATGGAACCAAGGGACCATTGTGACATGCGGGATTTCTTTGGCACAAAAGGAAGTCTGGGATATCTCAGAACCTCTGGGAACCAAGGGGCCACTGTGCCTCCCCAGAACTCCATGGAATCAAGCAGAGCCGCTGCCTCCCCCCCGCCGCCGCACGGACCGGAGTCGCCGGCTCTGCCCCGCTTGGACACCTCTGGAGTCAGCGTGTTCTTGGGCAGCACAACTGATCTCAGACCAGAGAGTCTTCCACATTTTGCTTTGCCCCCACTTTCCCCTGGTTTTCTTTTTTTTCTTTATCCATTCGGGGTCAAGGGAGAAGAGAGGCACATATTGATCCCTGTTTTTATCTATTTACAAAAGGGAGTTGGGGAAAGGGGGGGACAGAGGAGGCAATTTCTCTCTCTGTTGAGGTTTTGAACTGTTCTGTTTTTATTGCTGTTTTTGCTGCTATATTTCTTGTCAGTAAAGTCTTATTGTTTTCACTTGTACCTCCTTGTATTTTGTCTCCCTATAGTGGTGGGGAATAAAAGGGGAGCAAATTCATTTTATTGGAGTTCCCACCCCAATATGTGTCTTTAAACCAGGACAGGTTGCTCAAGGGCTCCCTGAAATTTGGCATCATTCACAAAGGACTTGAAAATACATTTTGTCCCAATGTACAGAGAGATAATAAAGATGTTCTATAGTGGTGTTCAAGGGCTGGTCACTGAGGGATTTCACCAGGAAGTTGCTGCCAAGAAGACTTTTTACCATGGATTTGATTTGACACTCTTCATTCAGCCAAATTCCCACCCACCACATCTACTTCTTCAGTCCAGCTCTCACCAGTCTGGCCATAAGGAGACCACAGCAGACCATGTCAAGGGCCTTGATAAAGTCTGGACACACAACATCCCCTTCTATTCCCTCCCACAGGGGTTCTGCAATCCCTGCCTTGTCCTTCCCATGCCTGGCAATGGCTGCAGGAGGACTTGCCCTATTCCCTTCCCTGCTGAGCCTGAGCAGTCTGGAACTCTGCCAACCCTCCTTGCTGCCCTGTTTGCAGACTGGTTCCATGTCTGCCTTTGCCAAGGCCCCAGGAAGCTCTGGGCTGGCTCTGGCCTTTCCAAGGGTTTGGGAGAGGTCTCCCAGTGACGCTGCCCAGCCTTCTCAATAGCCCTGACACCAAAACCTTTTCCATAGCCCACACTTCCAGAGGAGTGCCCAGGACACAGGACAGGTTGTCCTGCTGGTTCTGGAGAATTGGAATGGATTTCTTCCTCCAGGCCAACCCCTCCAATTGGATTTGAGTGCAGCTGAAAGGTTTCCTCAGCATTTTGCCCAGTGCCTCCCTGCCCTGAAGGTTTGTGGCCCTCAGGCTGGAGCTGAGGGGGTTGGGCAGGTGCCTGAGGAGGGGGTAGAACAAGGGCTGTGTCCAGCTGTGTCAGGAGGGCTGTGCTGGGCAAGGAGGAGGAGGCTGCAGAAAACAGTGGCACTGGGGAGGGGAGAGGAGCAGCTGGAGAGACCTTGTGCCTGCCCACGCTGGGCAGGAGCTGCCCCAGGATGGCAGCTCTGAAGCACTCCCAGGATGTCCCTGTGAGCAGGAGGGGAAGACTGGATCTGAAATGGAACCTGGAAAGCAGAGAGCAGGAGTGTCCTGGAGACACTGCAGGAGAGTTGCAGCCCTGGAGCAAGGTCACAGAAGAAGTGACCCAGTACAGGCCCTGCCCTCAGAAGATGCCACAGCATCCTGGAGATGCTGGAAGGGAGCCCAGCTCTGCTTCCTAAGTTCCCAGGGCCTGTCCCTGCCTGTGCTCCAAGGGCTTCCAGCCCCCAGGACTGTGCTCAGAGGGCACTCAGGCCTTACAGCGAGAAAGGGGCTCAGGAGGACAGTGTGGAAGTGGCAAGAGAGCAGCTCTGCAAAGACCAAGCACTGCTGCTCCCTGGCAGTGCTGCTGGGCTGGGATTATTGTCCCCTTTCACTTTTCAAATACCCCCTGTCCTGCAGTGTGCTGTCCTTTAGGAACATCTAAGAAGAAGGGTCTTGGGTAAAGAAGGCACTTCAGGGTCCTTTATTTTGTTTAAATACTCAGAGAGCACAATTTATCATTTTTACATCTCTGGGTCAAATTCAGTGGGTAGACACTAAATTAGAAGGCAGGTGCATAATAATGTTTCATTGCACAGAAAATTATTGAAAGAACAACCAGATGACCTTGACGAAAAACATGATCAGGAAGGCTGGGCCATTAAGCAGTCCTTTCTTAATGCTACAGACCAGGAAACAGGCACTTTATTGCTCTTGAAAAGCATCCAGTCATCATTTGCCTCAGGGCATCCTTGATCTCCTGATTCCTGAGGCTGTAGATGAAGGGGTTCAGTGCTGGAGGCACCACTGAGTACAGAACTGACAGGGCCAGATCCAGGGATGGGGAGGAGATGGAGGGGGGCTTCAGGTAGGCAAAGAATGAGGTGCTGATAACAATAGAGACCACAGCCAGGTGAGGGAGGCACGTGGAAAAGGCTTTGTGCCGTCCCTGCTGAGAGGGGATCCTCAGCACAGCCCTGAAGATCTGCACATAGGAGAAAACAATGAAAATGAAACAACCAAACCCTAAAAAGGCACCAACCTCAACAAGCCAAAGTTCCCTGAGGTTGGAGTGTGAGCAGGAGAGCTTGAGGACATGTGGAATTTCACAGAAGAACTGGCCCAGGGCATTGCCCTGGCACAGGGGCAGGGAAAATGTATTGGCTGTGTGAAGCAGACCAATGAGAAACCCAGCGGCCCAGGCAGCTGCTGCCATGTGGGCACAAGCTCTGCTGCCCAGGAGGGTCCCGTAGTGCAGGGGTTTGCAGATGGCAATGTAGCGGTCGTAGCACATGATGGTGAGGAGGGAAAACTCTGATGAAATGAAAAAGGCAAGGAGAAAGAGCTGTGCAGCACATCCTATGTAGGAGATGGTTGTGGTGTCCCAGAGGGAATTGTGCATGACTTTGGGGACAGTGGTGCAGATGGAGCCCAGGTCTGTGAGGGAGAGGTTGAGCAGGAAGAAGCCCATGGGGGTGTGCAGGTGGTGGTCGCAGGCTACGGCGCTGAGGATGAGGCCGTTGGCCAGGAGGGCAGCCAGGGAGATGGCCAGGAAGAGCCAGAAGTGCAGGAGCTGCAGCTCCCTCCTGTCTGCAAATGCCAGGAGGAGGAACTGGGGCATGGAGCTGCTGTTGGACATTTGCTGTTCCTTAGCACAGGGTCTGCTCAGAAAAGGAAGCCACAGGGTAAAGTTTAGACAGACGCCTCTGACAATATCACTCCAGATTTCAATACAATTCATTTCAAGATTAAATCAAATTTTTCTCTCTAATATGTGCTGGCAGAAGGTTGTGTGTGGCAGGAGCTCTTGCCATGTCCTGCCAAGTAGTTCAACGTGTTTCCAGGCCAGCACTGTAGTTGTGCTGGAGAGAGCAGGATAGGAGCCATCCTGCACAGAAGCCAAGGGCTGGGACAAGAGAGTGCCCACCCCCAAGGGAAGGCTCAGCACTGCCCAGGATCCTGCCCAGGCAGAGCTGGGCCTTGCTGGGGGCAGCTCCAAACCCAGCAGCACAGGCCTAACAGAGAGGGCAGGGTCCTGCAGGGGAGATGTTCTCCAAGCAGAGGCAGCTCCTTGCCCAGCACACAGTGCCCAGCAGAGCTGCAGGGAAGGGCCCCCAGAGCTACCTGAACAGCCCCTCCCCCAGGCCTTGGGGGCACTTGTCCCCCACTCCCTGCCCAGGGCTCTGCTGCCTGGAGCTGTCCCTGCCAGCAGCTGCTTCCCTGGGCACAGGGCTGGGCCCTGGCAGTGCTTCCAGAGCCCATCCCAGCCCTGGGGACTCAGCTCTGCCCTGCAGAGCCCTCCCAGCAGCACAGGGCACTGCCCAGGGGCATCTCTGGCTGGGCAGGCTCTGATGGCAATGTCAGAGCAACCCTGAGGAGGCTGGAAAATTGACACTGATGCTATAACTGTCTATAAGACAGTTTTGATGTCTGATACTCTCAGGTTCAATCCCCTCTAATCTAACAGAGTTCAAGTTGCAGTGTCCTGTGCTCTGAGATTGATTTGTCTATCGCAGTCAGTACCCAGACAACCCAGAGTATAACACTGGAAGAATCAGTTCATTCTCTTGAAGGTACACCCTGTCTGTCTGTGCCTCTTGCAAATACCTTCTGGGAAATTTCCGGCTTAGATCTGGAGCTGTGACCAGCCCTCATCCCTGCAGCCCACTGTGGAGATCAGAAGGACTCTGCCCTGCTCTGCCCTCCCAGGAGTTGTTCCTTCCCCACAGCCCTTCTCCCCCAGCCCCGTGGCAGCTCCTTGGCCGGGCTGAGAGCTGAGCCTGGCAGGCAGCAGAGTCCCTGCCCCAGCACACAGAGCCCTGGGGGCAGGACCCTGCTCTGCACCACAGCCCTGGGCACCCCTGGCTGCACCCCCACCTTCCCACCCCACAGCCAGCCCTGCCACAGGGAACCTTCTGGCCCTGGGCCTCTGAGGGGGCAGCAGCAAGTCCTGCTCTGCAGCAGCTTCTCCTGCTGCACCCCAGCAAATCCAGCAGAGCCATCCTGACAGCTCCTGCCACTGCTGCCATTTGGCAGCTGGCAGAGGCACTTGCAGCAACTCACCTGCACTGCTCTGCAGCCACAGCCTGAGCGTGGCAAAGGGCTGGCAAGGTTCCTGCCCTGAGCAGCTCTGCCCTGTCCTCCCAGCCCAGGATCCCTTCAACTTCCTGCTCCCTTCTCCTCTCTGCCCTTGCTGCCTGCAGCTCCTGCCCTGCTCTGCCATATGGCCACTTCCCCTGCACTGCAGCAACTGGGAGAGTCCTGCTGAAAGATCCTGGAAGCTGTGGGATGTGGCAGCTTTAGGAGATGCCTCCAGGAAGGCAAGTTGAACTTTCCTACAGCCAGAGAATTCTTCCTTCAGATCCTGGGAAGGTTTCTCCCGTGGTGAGAGCTCAGTCACCTGCCAGCCCAGGCTGCCTCTCATCTCTCTGCCTTCTCTCCTGTGCCCTGGGTGCTGCAGGCAGTGCCCTCAGCCCTGCTGGGCTGTGCAGAGGAGCTGCTCACCAGCAGAGCTGTCTCTTTGAAGCGCTTCTTGCTTGCCAGGAGCTCCCTGTGTGCCAGGAGCCCAGCCCAGCTCAGCAGCACAGCAACAGCCCCAGGCATTTAGTGACCCTCGGGGGACATTGATGTTGTTTACATGAGACTCAGTCCCTGAGAGGAAGTTCAAACAACTTTTCAAGAAGTCAAAGTGAGATGGAAATTCTAAAGTTTCTTGTAGTGCTAATGAGTCTCACTGAGGGACACGACTGAGAACTTGTCCCCAGGTTCCAGTCAGAGCAGAAAACTGCAGACAATGATGACAAGGATGGACAAGGAAGGGAAAGGTGGCTCTGATGCTGAAGAAACCTTGACTTCTTTCCTTAATCCAGAGGACCAAGGCCTGACCCCCAGCCCTTGGGAAGGCAGATCCTGTCCCTGCCTCATTCCTCAGGGCTCTTCCTGGGGCACTGGGATGTGGGATGTGCAATGCCAAGGGCAGGACCATGGGGTGGCACCTGCCAGGCTGCTGAGCAGGGACGAGGCCAGGAGGCCCCAGGGCTGCAAGGGCCACTCCCCTCCTGGCCTCAGGGGCACAGACAGCAGCCATGGCCAAAGGCCTGCAGAAGGTAGCTGTGTCAGGGCCTTTCAGCTTCTCCCCCTCCCTGTCTCCTCTCCAGCCCAGGCTGTCCTACGGTGTCCATGCCCTGCCCCTTTCCCTGCAGGCTGTCGTCATCCCCCCGGCTGCCCCACCTGGCTGGCACCTTCCTGCACTGACATCTCTGCGTCCTCCCTGGCTCTTCCTGCACACACAAAGCCTTGGGCTCACCCTGACTCCTTCTTTGTGACATATTGCACCACAACACTGACCTCAGAGGGAAATTTCTGACTCCTTGTTACCAGTCTAGGGTACCCCAGCTGCCCTTGGTGGCACTAGTTCTTTCTTAGGCTGTTTTCTGACAGGAAGAAAAGCTCCACCAGCTCTGACATCCCCCTTCCACACCTCTCAGGCTACTCCTCTACTGTCCTCAATCTTCACACCCCTGACTCCTGAGTCCTCAGCCTCTATATACGGGTCATGTGCTTGAGGATCCAAATTCCTTCCTGGGAGATCTCTGGGACCTCTCCAAGGTTTTGGAAGATGACAATAGAGTGCTCTTCTCCAAGGAAACACAGAGGGACCCTTTTTTCCAAGGGTTGTCTTGGCAGAATGAGGCACAATCTCTTTAAACTTTCTGGGACAAGGGAGCTCTGAGCTCTGGGTACGGAGGGAGCTCCAAGTGCCAACCACTGGAGTAGGAGCTCTAAATCATCAGGTCTGGTGTTCTTTGGAGGGCCAGACACTGGTGAGAGTGGGGTGTGTGTGTGCACATGGAAGGACTTGAAGGGCACAATGAACTGTCTCAAAACACTGTCAAAGCAGGAAAATCCCAGAAGGCACCACAACACATAAGCACTGGTGGCAAACAGGAAGGCCTTTAATTCCAAGGCCTAAAGGGAGGTGAAGCTCTGGAAGTAGCCCCCAGGACAGAACTGCACTGTGCAGAGTGTGGGATAGAACAGACAGCCCCAAGAGGAAGCCAGGGCTGGTAAGGCAGGTCTGGGGAACCCATCCAGACAAAGATTCCCACCTGCAGACTGGAAGCACAGCGGGCAAAATTCCCACTGTGGCAAACTGTGGGAAAGGAAGCAAGTCCTTGTAGACGTGCCAGCCCAAGCTGTGGGAACAGCATCTACCCCCCTGAATACCCGGGGCTTGGGCTGTATAAAAGTGATAGCCCAGAAGCACAACTTGGGGACCCTCCACCTAGCAGAGCAGGGGGAAGAAGGATCGGTGGGAGCCTCAGGGATCTCCATTGTGTGATACATTTACTTCATCTCTGTCTCTCTCTCGCTGGTTTCCCACCACCTCCTTCTTTTCTCTCTCTCTTTCTTTCTTTTTGTCTCCCTCCTATTTACTGTTACATCAAAGCTGGCCTGCTGACCTTGGCACATGGTCTGCTTTGCAGCTGAATTTCGGCAGAGATGTCTCTTAATAATGGGAACCTGAGAGTATCCATGAGGTTTTACAGCGTGGGAATGGCCACTGGATTCCATGAGGTTCCACAGAGTCGCAGGGTCCATTTGGCTTTGTAAGGTTCTGTAGTGTGATAATGGACCCTTGATTCCATGGCTTTGCAAAGTGTCTCAGGACTCCTCTGGTTCTAGGAGGCCCCACATATCACAGTGGCCCCTTGGTTCCATGAGATTCCACAGCGTCCCAGGAATCCTTTGGTTCCATGAACCCTGCAGTGTCACAACGGCCCGTTGGTTCCATGAGGTTCTGAAAAGTCTCAGGGTTCCTTTGGTTCCATGAGGCCCTGTAGTTTCACAGTGGCCTAATAATTCCATGTGATTCCACATTGTCCCAGGGTTCCTTTGGTTCCAAGAGGCTCTGCAGTGTCACAGTGGCCTCTGAGTCCCCGAGGTTCCTCAGTGTCACAATGGCCCCTGATTCTATGAGGGCCCAAAGTGTCTCAGGGCTCCCTTGGTTCTAGGAGGCCCTTCATGGCACAATGAACCCTTGGTTCCATGAGGTTCCACAGTGTCCCAGGATTCCTTTGATTTCATGAGGCCCTGGAGCGCCTCAATGGCCCCTTGATTCCATGAGTTTCCACAGTCTCCCAGGGTTCCTTTGGTTCCATGAGGCCTTGCAGTATCACAATGGCCTCTTAATTCCATGAGTTTTCACATTGTCATAATGCTCCCTTGATTCCATGAGGTTCCACAGTGTCCCAGGGTTCTAAGGCCCTACAGTGTCACAATGGCCCCTTTACTCCAGGAGGTTCCACAGTGTCCTTGCTGGAACACACAGGGCTGTAATGTTGTCACCCCTGCAGAGCTGCCTCCAGCTCTGGGCTCCAGCACAGGAAGGACATGGACCTGTTGGAGTGAGTCCAGATGGGACCATCAAAGTGATCAGAGGGATGGAGCAGCTCTGCTGTGAGGAAAGGCTGAGAGAACTGGGATTGTTCAGCCTAGAGAAGAGAAGGGTTTGGGGTGACCTAATTGTGGCCTTGCAGTGCCTGAAGGGAACCAACAAGAAAGATGGAGAGAGACTTTGGACAAGGGCCTGGAGTGACAGGACAAGGGGAATGGCTTCACACTGAGAAAGAGAAGGGTTAGATGGGATATTAGGAAGAATTTCTGGACTGTGAGGGTAGTGAGATCCTGGCACAGGTTGCTCAGAGAAGTCCTGTCTGCCCCATCCCTGGAAGTGTTCACAGCCAGGTTGGATGGGGCTCTGAGCTCTGAGTCTAGTGGAAGGTGTCCCTGCCCATGGCAGGGGGTTGGACTGAGATGTTCTTTAAGGTCCCTTTCCACCCAAACCATTCCATGATTCTGTGACTGGTGGGGGATGTGGTGGTCGGAACCATCGGGCACAGAGACCCCAAAATGATGGAGTTTTCCATTGTGGGTGGAGGAAGGAGGGGGCAGCAGAACTGACACCTTGGACTGCTGGTGGTCAGACTTTGTCCTGTTTGGGAGACTGACTGATCTGGGTGTGAGTGTGGATGTGCTGGAGGGCAGGAAGGCTCTGCAGAGGGATCTGGACAGGCTGGATCAAGAAGGCCAAGTGTCAGGGCCTGCCCTTGGGTCCCAACAACCCCCTGGAATGCTCCAGGCTGGGGGCAGAGGGGCTGGAGAGCTGCTCAGCAGGAAGGGACTTGGGGGTGCTGCTTGACAGTAGCTGGATATGAGTCAGAGTGTGCCCAGGGGGGCAAGAAGGCCAAGGGCATCGTGGCCTTTGTGGAGAAGAGTGTGGCCAGCAGGAGCAGAGAAGTGATTGCCCCTCTGTGCTGGGCACTGGGGAGGCCCCACCTGGAGTGCTGTGTCCAGTTCTGGCCCCTCAGTGCCAAAAGGCCCTGGAGGGGCTGGAGCGTGTCCAGAGAAGGGAACGGAGCTGGGGAAGGCTCTGGAAAACATGTCTGCTGAGGGACGGCTGAGGGAACTGGGCTGGTTGAGTCTGGAGCAGGGGAGGCTCAGGGGGGACCTCATTGCTCTCTGCAATGACCTGAAAGGAGGTTTTAGTGGCTGTGGGAGTTGGTCTCTTCTGCAAAGCCTTTAGTGACAGGAAGAGAGGAAACTGCCTTAAATTGCATCAGGCAAGGTTCATATTAGATATTCCAAAACCCTTTTTCCCCTGAGAGAGTGCTCAGGCATTGGAACAAGTAGCCCAAGGAGGTGGTGGAGTCTCTGGAAGCATTCAGGTGACATCTGGATGTGGCACTTTGGGATGGGGTTTAGGGGTGATTGTGGTGGTGCTGGGTTGACAGTTGGACTAGAAGATCTGGAAGGTCTCTTCCAACCTTGATGATTCTGTGATTCTCTGTCCTGTCATCCCTTTTTTTCAGGTTTGTGCTCTAACAAGACCCTGGGGATGTTTTCTCTGTTGGGTCCACAGAGATTGTGTTGTGTGAGCTTTTTCCTCTACGATCAAAACAAGGAGTAATTAATGCTAAATACAGCAGATGACTTTCAAGTAAGAACTTGGTCCAGTTTGTCCAACTGTGTCCAAACAGGTGAGGAAAATCTGGAACTTCAGAAGGGTTAGTTTTTTCACTCATTAGCAGGATATCCAGGGGTGCACCAAGTGCCTTCCAGTGAGGAGCACAAGAGACAAATAGACAGTGACAATATTGTTCTAATGTTAATGTCACTGGAGCACAGAGTGAGATCACATCTGAGTTATGTTTCTTTAATTAGTGATTGGGAATAAAGAAAAAATCACATAGTTGATGACACTTTAGGATTTATTTCACACTCTTAACAAGAAGGTATTTTCCAGCTGGACTTTGAATAAGGTTCCATGGTATATTGCAAATTTCTATCTCAAGTGAACAGTCTACTTCTTCCCAAAGAAATTCTCAGCAGCTAACACCCTTTCATCATCTGGCTCTTTCCCTGATGGTTTGAGCTCGTTGCTCCTTTTGGTAAATACCCATTTGACACAATGCCCTGGGCAGCTTCTGCCAAGTGCCACTGAATCTCACTTCTTCCCTTGCCTTGAGGTCGTTGTGCTTTGAGAATCTGGCTCTTCAGGTGTCCTGAAATGTCTCTAGTATTTCAGTGGGAAGAAGCTTCAAGATGTGCTGTTTGGCACACAGGAAAAATGACCTGCCCAGAGAGCCATGGAAATGTAGGTGCTGCTCAGTAATGCCCCTGGACTGGGACAGGCCCTGCTGAGGATTTTTTCCTTCCCCTCTCTGATTCCATTCCCACTGTTTTGTACAGACTCCTTGGGGTCAGATTTTGCACTGTACAGTTTGAGAAGTTAGTGCAGATGTGTGTTTGCAGGTATCTTCTTCTTCTGTATTCCCTGATCAAATTCAGGAAACTGATACCTGGCTTTGGCCTTTTTTTCTCCTAATACTATTTTTATTTATTTCTCCAGAACAACTTGAGAAAATGAAGGTACACTTAGCCCCAGTTTACTTGCTGCTGTAATCTCTTGACCTTTTTTCTTTTCCCCTCCCCCAAACTGATGGGTAACTGTGAAACCCAAGGTCAGGAATGTGGTTGGAATTCCAGGCCCCAGTCTGGGGGAGGTGACACTTTCAGTCCCCAAGGGAAGAAGCCACTGCTTTGTTTATCAACAGGCAAAGGACAGCCCAGGATTTCTGGTTCTCCAAGCAGCAGCATTGGCAGGGAAGAGAGCTGCTAGCTTGGATGGAAGATGGTTGAGAGAAAAGTAGTGAGGGCTCACAGGGGGAGAGGAAAAACATGTTATTTGGGGTGTAAAGCGGGGGGGAATGACAAGCTAACAAGGCAGTGGAAGCCATATGAACAGGAAAAGGAAGGCTACATTGGCCCCAAAACCCCAAAGCCCACACATCTTTATTAGTAGAAACACTGTTCCAAAAAAATAAAGGAGTGTTGGAGGCATGTGATGTCACAGGAAGCTGCGATGTCATAGGAGACATGCGATGTCACAGAGGAGAATGTGATGTCACAGGCAGTTGTGATGTCACAGAGGAGGATGTGATGTCATAGGAGACATGCGATGTCACAGAGGAGGATGTGATGTCACAGGGGAGCTATGATTTCACAGGGAGCTGTGATGTCACAGAGGAGGATGTGATGTCATAGAAGACATGCGATGTCACAGAGGAGGATGTGATGCAACAGAGGTGCTCTGATGTCACAGAGGAGGATCCGATGTCACAGAGGAGGATGTGACGTCACAGAGGAGGATGTGATGTCACAGACGTGCTCTGATGTCTCAGAGGAGGATCTGATGTCACAGAAGAGGATGTGATGTCACAGGGGAGCTATGATTTCACAGGGAGCTGTGATGTTATATGAGACATGCGATGTCACAGAGGTGGATGTGATGTCACAGAGGAGGATGTGATGTCACAGGAGAGTTCTGATGTCACGGAGAGGAAATGATGTCATAGGAGACATGTGATGTCACAGAGGAGGATGTGATTTAACAGAGGAGGATGTGATGTCACAGATGAGGATGTGATGTCATAGGACATATGTGATGTCACAGGGTAGCTGTGATATCAGAGAGGAGGGTGAGATGTCACAGGGGAGCTGTGATGTCACAGAAGAGGATGTGATTTCACAGAAGAGGATGTGATTTCACAGGGGAACTGTGATGTCACATAGGAGGATGTGATGTCACGGGGAGCTGTGATGTCAAAGAGGAGGATGTGATGTTACAGGAAGGATGTGATGTCAGAGGAAACATGTGATGTCACAGAGGAGAATGTGATGTCACAGGGGAGCTATGATTTCACAAGGAGCTGTGATGTCATAGGAGACATGTGATGTCACAGAGGAGGATGTGATGTCACAGAGGAGGATGTGACATCACAGGGAGTTGTGAAGTCTCAGACGGGGGTTGTGATGTCACCAAGGAGGATATGATGTCATAGGAGACATGCGATGTCACAGAGGAGGATGCGATGTCACAGAGGAGGATGCGATGTCAAACATAGCTGTGATGTCACAGAGGAGGATGTGATGTCACAGAGGAGGATGTGGTCTCACAGAGGAGGATGTGATGTCGCAGAGAAGCTGTGATGTCACAGAGGAGGATGTGATTTTACACAGGAGGATGTGATGTCACAGATGAGGACGTGATGTCATAGGACACATGCGATGTCACAGAGTAGCTGTGATGTCAGAGTGGAGGATGTGATGTCACAGAGGAGGATGAGGTCTCACAGAGGAGGATGTGATGTCACAGAATGCTGTGGTGTCACAGGGGACGGTGTGATGTCACAGAGGAGGATGTGATGTCACAGGAGACATGAGATGTCACAGAGGAGGATGTAATCTCACAGAGGAGGATACGATGTCACAGAGAAGGATGGGATGTCGCAGAGAAGCTGTGATGTCACAAAAATGGATGTGATGTCACAACGGAGGATGTGATGTCACAGACGACATGCGATGTCACAGAGGAGGATGTGATCTGACAGAGCAGGATACGCTATCACAGAGGAGGATGTGATGTCACAGAGAGTTATGATCTCACAGAGTATGATGTGATGTCATAGGAAACATGTGATGTTACAGAGGAGGATGCGGTGTCACAGAGGAGGATCTGATGTGATAGGGGAGCTGCGATATCACAGAGGAGGATGTGATGTCACAGAGGAGGATGTGATGTCACAGAGGAGAATGTGGTGTCTCTAAGGAGGATGTGATGTGACAGAAGAGAATGTGATGTCGCAGGGAGCTGTCATGTCACAAAGGAAGATGTGATATCACAGGAGAACTGTGATGTCACAGAGAAGTATTTGATGTCACCAGGAGGATGCGATGTCATAGGAGACATGTGATGTCAAAGGAAGTAGTGATGTCACAGAGGAGGATGTGATGTCACAGCTGAGGATGTGATGGCACAGTAGAACTGTGATGTCATTGCAGACATGTGATGTCACAGAAAAGGATGGGATGTCACAGGGAGCATGTGATGTTACAGAGGAGGATGAGATGTCACAGAGGAGGATGTGATGTCATGAGGAGGATGTGATGTCACAGGGAGCCGTGATGTCACAGAGGAGGATGTGATGTCACAGAGGAGGATGTGACATCAAAGGAGAGTTGTGATGTCACAGTGCAGGATGCGATGTCAGAGAGGACAATATGATGTCATAGGTGACATGCGATGTCACAGTGGAGGATGTGATGTCAAAGACGAGGATGTGACGTCACATGGGATCTGTGATGTCACAGGGGAGGATGTGAAGTCACAGAGAGAGATGTGATGTCATAGGAGACATGCGATGTCACAGAGGCGGATGTGATGTCACAGAGGAGGATGTGACTTCAGAGAGGAGGATGTGATGTGATAGGAGAGATGCGATGTCACAGAGGGGGATGTGGTGTCACAGACAAGGATGTGATGTCACTGAGGAGGATGTGATATCACAGAGGAGGATGTGATGTTATAAGAGACATGCGATGTCACAGAAGAGGATGTGATGTCACAGACGAGGATGTGATGTCATAAGAGAGCTGAGATGGCACAGAGGAGGATGTGATGTCATAGGAGACATGTGATGTCACAGAGGAGGATGTGACGTCACAGGGAGCTATGATGTCACAGAGTGGGATGTGATGTCATAGAAGACATGCGATGTTACAGAGGAGGATGCGATGTCACAGAGGAGGATGTGATGTGATAATGGAGCTGCGATATCACAGAGGAGTATGTGATGTCACAGGAAGGATGCGATGTCATAGGAGACCTGTGATGTCACAGGGAGCTGTGATATCACAGAGGAGGATGTGATGTCACAGCAAAGGGTGTAATGCCACAGTAGAACTGTCGTGGTTGACAGAGAATCTGTCAGCAGCCTGGCAATTAGTGATGAGGAAATTAAACAACTTTTAGGAAATATTTACTGTAATGGTGGACGGAACAAACGTAATGCAACCCAGACCAAAGGTCACCAATCAAAATGTGTGTAGTGTCACCAATAGCATGTCACAGCATGCACAGTGTCTTCAGTGTCACCAATAAAAGTGTGTGCAGTGTCTTATGCTTGAGACTTTTGACCAATTGTGTTATGGCACGACAGTGTACAAAGAGTATAAAACAAACACAGGGGAGGATGTGAAGTCTAAGAGAGAGATGTGATGTCATAGGAGACATGCGATGTCACAGAGGCGGACGTGATATCACAGAGGAGGATGTGATGTCAAAGGGGAGCTGTGATGTCACAGAGGAGGATATGACTTCAGAGAGGAGGATGTGATGTGATGTGATAGGAGAGATGCAATGTCACAGAGGGGGATGTGGTGTCACAGACGAGGATGTGATGTCACTGAGGAAGATGTGACATCACAGATGAGGATTTCATGTCATAAGAGACATGTGATGTCACAGAAGAGGTTGTGATGACACAGATGAGAATGTGATGTCACAGGGAGCTGTGATGTCACAGAGAATAAATGCACTGTCACAGAGGAGGATGTGATGTCACAGAGGAACTGTGATATTACAGAGGAGGATGTGATGTCACAGAGGAGGAGATGGTGTCACAGGGAGCTGTGATGTCACAGAGGAGGATGTCACAGGGAGCTGTGATGACACAGAGTGCGATGAGATGTCATGGGAGACATGCAATGTTACAGAGGAGGATGCGATGTCACAGAGGAGGATGTGATGTCTCAGAGGAGGATGTGATGTCACAGATGAGGATGTGATGCGAGACACGCGATGTCACAGAGGATGTGATTTCACAGAGGAGGATGTGATGTCACAGACAGCTGTGCTGTCACAGAGGAGGATGTGATATCACAGAGGAGGATGTGATATCATAAGAGACATGTGATGTCACAGGGAGCTGTGATGTCACAGATGAAGATATGATGTCACAGCAGAGGTTGTGATGTCACAGTAGAATTGTCATGTCATAGGAGACATGTGATGTCGCAGAGGAGGATGTGATGTCACAGAAATGGATGGGATGTCACAGGGAGCTGTGATGTCAGAGAGGAGGATGTGATGTCACGGACGAGCTGTGATGTCACAGAGGAGAATATGATGTCACAGAGGATGATGTGATGTCACAGGGAGCTGTGATGTCACAGAGGAGGGTGTGATGTCACAGAGGAGGAAGTGATGTCAAAAGGGGAGTTGTGATGTCACAGAAAAAGATGTGATGTCACAGAGAGAGATGTGATGCCATAGGACACATACGATATCACAGAGCGGGATGTGATCTCACAGAAGAGGATGTGATCTCACAGGGGAACTGTGATGTCACAGGAAGGATGTGATGTCACAGGAGAGTTGTGATGTCACAGAAAATGATGTGAGGTCACAGGAAGTATGTCATGTCACAGAGGAGGATGTGATATAGAGGAAGATGTGATGTCATAGAGGAGGATGTGATGTCATTGGAGAAATGCGCCGTCACAGAGGAGGATGTGATGTCACAGGGAGCTGTGATGTCACAGGAAAAATGTGTTGTCACAGGAGAGTCGTGATGTCACAGAGGAGGATGTGATGTCACAGAGGAGGA
>NW_022476507.1:42169-75121 GCF_009829145.1 Chiroxiphia lanceolata | reverse complement strand
ATCCTCCTCTATGACATCACATTCTCCTCTGTGACATGACATACTTCCTGTGACCTCACATCCTCCTTTGTGACATCACAACTCTCCTGTGACATCACATCCTTCCTGTGACATCACAGTTCCCCTGTGACATCACATCCTTCCTGTGTCATCACAGTTCCCCTGTGACATCACATCCTCCTTAGTGAGATCACATCCCCCTCTGTGACATCACATCTTTTCTGTGACATCACAATTCCCATTTTGACATCACTTCCTCCTCTGTGACATCACACCCTCCTCTGTGACATCACAGCTCCCTGTGACATCACATCATCCTCTGTGACATCACATACTGCTCTGTGACATCACAGTTCCTCTGTGACATCACATCCTCCTCTCTGACATCACAGCTCCCTGTGACATCCCATCCATTTCTGTGACATCACATCCTCCTCTGCGACATCGCATGTCTCCTATGACATGACAATTCTACTGTGACATCACAACCTCTGCTGTGACATCACATCCTCGTCTGTGACATCACAGCTCCCTGTGACATCACATGTCTCTTATGACATCACATCCTCCTCTGTGATATCACATCCTCCTCTGTGACATCACAGCTGTCTGTGACATCACATCCTCCTCTGTGACATCACATCCTCCTCTGTGACATCGCATGTTTCGCATCACATCCTCATCTGTGACATCACATCCCCCTCTGAGACATCACATTCTCCTCTGTGACATCACATCCTCCTCTGTGATATCGCATGTTACTTATGAAATCACATCCTCCTCTGTGACATTGCATCCTCCTCTGTAACATTGCATGTCTCCCATGACATCACATCGCACTCTGTGTCATCGCAGCTCCCTGTGACATCCTCCTCTGTGACATCACAGCTCCCTGTGACACCATCTCCTCCTCTGTGACATCACATCCTCCTCTGTAATATCACAGTTCCTCTGTGACATCACATCCTCCTCTGTGACAGTGCATTTATTCTCTGTGACATCACAGCTCCCTGTGACATCACATCCTCATCTGTGTCATCACAACCTCTTCTGTGACATCAGATGTCTCTTATGACATGTCATCCTCATCTGTGATGTCACATCTTCCTCAGTGACATCACATCCTCGTCTGTGACACCGCATCTCTCCTATCACATCACATCCTCCTCTCTGAAGTCACATCCTCCTCTGTGACATCACAGCTCCCCTTTGACATCACATCCTCTTCTGTGATATCACATACGCCTCTGTGACATCGCATGTCTCCTATCACATCACATCTCTCTGTTAGACTTCACATCCTCCCCTGTGACATCACTGCTCCCATGTGACGTCACATCCTCCTCTTTGACATCACATCCTCCACTGAGACATCACATGTCTCCTATGACATCACATCTCTCTCTGTGACATGACATCCTCCTCTGTGACATCACATCCTCCTCTGTGACATCACACCCTCCTCTGTGACATCACAGCACCCTTTGAATCACATCCTTCTCTGTGACATCATATTCTCCTCTGTGATGTCACAGCTCCTCTTTGATATCACATCCTCCTCTGTGACATTGCATGTCTCCTATGACCTCACATCTTCCCCTGTGACATCACATCCTCCTCTGTGACATCATATTATCCTCCGTGACATCACAGCTCTTCTGTGACTTCACATCCTCATCTGTGACATCACATCCTCATCTGTGACATCACAGCTCCCTGTGACATCCCATCCTTTTCTCTGACATCACATCCTCATCTGTGACATCACAGTTCCCAGTGACATCACATGTCTCTTATGACATCACATCCTCCTCTGTGATATCACATCCGCCTCAGTGACATCAGATCCTCGTCTGTGACAACTCATCCCTCTCTGTGACATCGCATCTCCCCTATCACATCACATCCTCCTCTGTGACATCACAGTTCCCCTTTGACATCACATCCTCCTCTGTGATATCACATCCCCCTCTGTGACATCGGATGTCTCCTAAAACGAGAAGATGCAAAAATGAGCTGGAGAGTCAAAGACACATCCTCATCCAGGTACAGTCAAATGGTCTAACTTTATTCCCAAAATACATACATTATCAAGGGTCCTACAGGGTTCACACGCTCTATTCTAACTTTCTATTGGTTACATTTACTTTCACACACTATATCTATAACTTTATTGGCTCTACTAGCCAAGGCACATTTCCAGGCCCCCCCATCTTCTGGTTTCTCACACTCTGGATAACAACCTCCTTCCTTGTTTTCCTCTATGCAGCTTTCTGATATCTGCTGCTCAAGGACAGACATCTGCTGCTGGAGAACACAGGTCCCTGCCGTCCGGCACGCAGGCCGGATTGTGCAAGCAGACCTGAAGCAGTATATGTCCTGCATCATCTAAGATTCTTTCAACAGTCTCCTATGGCATCACATCCTCCTCTGTGACATCACATACTTCCTGTTACATCACATCCTCCTCTGTGACATCAAAACTCTCCTGGGACATCACATCCTTCTCTCTGACATCACAGCTCATTGTGGCATCACATCCTCCTCTGTGACATCACATCCTCTTCTGAGACATCGCATGTCGCCTATGTGACATCACATCCTCCTGTCTGACATCACATCTTCCTCTGTGACATCACAGCTCCCCTTTGACATCAGATCCTCCTCTGTGACATCATATCCTCCTCTGTGACATCACAGTTCCCCTGTGACATCACATCCTCTTCTGTGATATCACATCCCCCTCTGTGACATCGCATGTGTCCTATGGCATCACATCTCTCTCTGTGACATCACATTCTTCTCTGTTACATCATATCCTCCTCTGTGACATCACATACTTCCTGTGGCATCACATCCTCCTTAGTGACATCACATCATCCTCTGTGACATCACATGTCTTCTATGACATCACATCCTCTTCTGTGACATCACACCTCAATGTGACATCACCTCCTCCTCTGTGGCATCGCATCCTCCCCTGTGACATCACATGCTCCCGGTGACATCACATCCTCGTCTCTGACATCACAGCTCCCTGTGACATCCCATCCTTTTCTGTGGGACCACATCCTTCTCTGAGACATCGCATGTCTCCTATGACATCACAGTTCTATGTCACTGATAATGTCGGAACGGCCAAGGCGACACAGATATCAGAGTCAGACATAGTCCAGGTACAAGGTGATCAGGAAGCTGTTTATTTCTCTCAAGTGTTTCTTTTATACTCTTTGTACACTGTTGTGCCATAACACAATTGGTCGAAAGTCTCAAGCATAAGACACTGCACACACTCTTATTGCTGACACTGAAGACACTGTGCATGCTGTGACATGCTATTGGTGACACTATACACATTTTGATTGGTGACCTTTGGTCTGGGTTGCATTACGTTTGTTCCGTCCACCATTACAGTCAATATTTCCTAAAAGTTGTTTAAATTCCTCATCACTAATTGCCAGGCTGCTGACAGATTCTCTCTCAACCTCGACAGTTCTACTGTGGCATTACATCCTTTGCTGTGACATCACATCCTCCTCTGTGATATCACAGCTCCCTGTGACATCACAGGTCTCCTATGACATCGCATCCTTCCTGTGACATCACATACTTCTCTGTGATATCGCAGCTCCCTTATCACATCACATCCTCCTCTGTAACATCGCATGTCTTCTATGACATCACATCCCACTCTGTGACATCATAGCTCCCTGTGACGTCACATCCTCCTCTGTGACATCACATGTCTCCTATGACATCACATCCTCCTCTGTGCCATCTCAGCTCTCTTATGACATCACAGTTCTCCTGTGACATCACATCCTCCTCTGTGACAGTGCATTTTTTCTCTGTGACATCACAGCTCCCTGTGACATCACATCCTCCTCTGTGACATCACATCCTCTTCTGTGACATCGCATGTCTCTTATAACATCACATCCTCCTCTGTGATATCACATCCTCCTCAGTGACATCACATCCTCGTCTGTGACACCACATCCCCCTCTGTGACATCGCATCTCTCCTATCACATCACATCCTCCTCTCTGAAGTCACATCCTCCTCTGTGACATCACAGCTCCCCTTTGACATCACATCCTCCTCTGTGATATCACATCCACCTCTGTAACATCGCATGTCTTCTATGACATCACATCCCACTCTGTGACATCACATCCTCCTCTGTGACATCGCATGTCACCTATGACATCATATCATCCTCTGTGACATCGCATCCTGCACTGTGACATCACAACTCTCCTTTGATGTCACATCCTCCTCTGTGACATCACATCCTCCTCTGTGACATCACAGCCCCCTGTGACATCACATCCTCCTGATGACATCACATCCTCCTCTGTGACATCTCATCCTCCTCTGTGACATCGCATCTCTGCTATGACATCACAGTTCTACTGTGCCATCACATCCTCAGCTGTGACATCACATCCTCGTCTGTGACATCACCACTTCCTGTGACATCACATGTCTCCTATGACATCGCATCCTCCTGGTGACATCAAATACTTCTCTGTGACATCACAGTTCTCCTGTGATATCACATCTTCCTTTGTGACATGACAGCTCCCTGCGACATCACATCCTCTTCTGTCACATCACATCCTCCTTAGAGACACCACATTCTCCTCTGTGACATCACATCCTCCTCTGTGACATCACATCCTCCTCTGTGATATCGCAGCTCCCCTATCACATCACATCCTCCTCTGTGACACCGCATCCTCCTCTGTAACATCACATGTCTCCTATGACATCACATCGCACTCTGTGAGATCATATCTCTCTGTGACATCACATCCTCCTCTGTGACATCGTATCCTCCTCTGTCAGATCACATCCTCCTCTGTGACATCGCATGTCGTCTGTGACATCACATCCTCCGCTGTGACATCACATCCACTTTTGTGACATCACAGCTTCTCTGCGACATCACATCCTTCTCTGTGACATCGTATCCTCCTCTGTGAGATTACATCCTCCTCTGTGACATCTCATGTCTCCTGTGACATCACATCCTCCTCTGTGACATCACACCCTCCCCTGTGACATAACAGCATTCTGTGACATCACATCCTCCTGTGTGAGACCTCATCCTTCTCTGTGACATCACATCCTCCACTCTGACATCACAGCTACCCTGTGACATCGCATGTGTCCTATGACATCACATCTTCATCTGTGACATCACATCCTCCTGTGTAAAATCACATCCTCCTCTGTGACATCACAGCTTCTCTGCGACATCACATCCTCCTCTGTGAGACCACATCCTCCCCTGTGACATCACAGCTCCCTGTGACATCACATCCTCCTATGTGACATCACAGTTCCCCTGTGACATCTCACCCTCCTCTCTGACATCACAGCTACCCTGTGACATCGCATATGTCCTATGACATCACATCCTCATCTGTGACATCACATCCTCCTCGGTGAAACCACATCCTCCTCTGTGACATCGCATGTCTCCTTTGACATCACTTCCTCTCTGTGACATCAGAACTCTCCTGTGACATCACATCCTCCTCTGTGACATCACATCCAATTCTGTGACATCGCATGTCTCATATAATATCACAGCTCCCTGTGAAATCATAGCTCCCCTGTGACATCACATCCTCTTCTGTGACATCAGATCCTCCTCTGAGACATCAGAGCACGTCTGTGACATCACATCCTCCTCTGTGACATCACATCCTCCTCTGTGACATCACATCCTCCTCTGTGACATGAGAGCACCTCTGTTACATCACATCCTCCTCAGTGACATCACATCCTCCTCTGTGACATCGCATGTCTTCTATGACATCACATCCTCCTCTGTGACATCGCATGTCTCCGATGACATCACATCCTTCCTGTGACATCACATCCTCCTGTGTGACATCCCATCCTCCTCTGTGACATCACAGCTCCCTGTGACATCACATCCTCCTCTATGACATCACATCCTCCTCTGTGACGTCACATGTCTCCTATGACATCGCAGCTTCCTGTGACATCACATGCCTCCAACACTCCTTTATTTTTTTGGAACAGTGTTTCTACTAATAAAGATGTGTGGGCTTTGGGGTTTTGGGGCCAATGTAGCCTTCTTTTTCCTATTCATATGGTTTCCACTACCTTGTTAGCTTGTCATCCCCCCCAGCTTTACACCTCAAATAACTTCCCCTGGGGACTGAAAGTGTCACCTCCCCCAGGCTGGGGCCTGGAATTCCAACCCCATTCCTGACCTTGGGTTTCACAGTTACCCATCAGTTTGGGGGAAGGGAAAAGAAAAAAGGTGAAGAGATTACAGCAGCAAGGAAACTGGGGCTAAGTGTACCTTCATTTTCTCAAGCTGTTCTGGAGAAATAAATAAAAATAGTACTATGGGGGGAAAAAAAAAGCTCAAGCCAGGTATCAGTTTACTGAATGTTATCCGTGAATACAGAAGAAGAACATACCTGCAAACACACATCTGCACTAACTTCTCAAACTGTACAGTGCAAAATCTGACCCCAAGGAGTCTGTACAAAACAGTGGGAGTGGAATCAGAGAGGGGAAGGAAAAAATCATCAGCAGTGCCACTCCCAGTCCAGGGGCATTACTGAGCAGCACCTACTTTTCCATGACTCTCTGGGCAGGTCATTTTTCATGTGTGCCAAACAGCACATCTTGAAGCTTCTTCCCATTGAAATACTAGAGACATTTCAGGACACCTGAACAGCCAGAGGGGCAATCAGTTCTCTGCTCCTGCTGGCCACACTCTTCTCCACAAAGGCCACAATGCCCTTGGCCTTCTTGCCCCTCTGGGCACACTCTGGTTTATATTCAGTTGCTGTCAAGCAGCACCCCCAAGTCCCTTCCTGATGAGCAGCTCTCCAGCCCCTCTGCCCCCAGCCTGGAGCATTCCAGGGGGTTTTTGGGACTCAAGGGCTGGCCCTGAAACTTGGTCTCATTGATCCAGCCTGTCCAGATCCCTCTGCAGAGCCTTCCTGCCCTCCAGCACATCCACACTCACACCCAGATCAGTCAGTCTCCCAAACAGGACAAAGTCTGACCACCAGCAGTCCAGGGTGTCAGTTCTGCTGCCCCCTTGTGGTGGTTTGGGCTAGGCCTTCCTTGGTGACCAGTTTGTAACCAAGGAAGGGTCCAGATTTACCCAGTATTCCCTACGATTTTTACGTAAGCCAGATTATAAGAAGAAAGGAGGAGAGGTCTTCGCTCTTTTTCCTTCCAGCGGCTTGGAGGTGCAGGTTCCCTGCTGTTGAGTCTGCCGTGTTGGGGAGCGAGGCCTGGTAGGGCCTTGTCGACCTTGGGAGGCGGAGGTTGCCGGCGATCGTACCGGAGCAACTCTCGGTTGTCCCAAGGAGAGTGGTGGGATATTTTCTTTGCTAACTCTTAGTTACTAGATCTCGGGCTACTGATTGGGATATATATATGTATATATATATATATATATTTTGGTTTTGTTCCCTTTCCCTTTCCCCTTCCCCTTCCCTTGTGAAATTCTATATATATTTTTAAATTGTATATATATTTCAATTGTAACATAAGTGTAAATATATTTATATATATCACTTTAGCTGTCTTTCTCTCGTTTCGGGTTTTTCTTAGTTGGTTGGTTTTTTTTTTTTTCTCTCCCTCTTCTCCCTGAGGTTTGGGGGGGGGGGGGGGCTTATGGTGGTAAGGTTTGGAGACTTGGCAGGGAGCCAGCTTCAAACCATATCACCCCTCCTTCCTCCACCCAGAATGGAAAACATCATTTTGGGATCTCTGTGCCCGTTGGCTCCGACCACCACATCCCCCACCAGTCACAGAATCATGGAATGGTTTGGGTGGGAAGGGACCTTAAAGAGCATCTCAGTCCAACCCCCTGCCATGGAAAGGGACACCTTCCACTAGACTCAGAGCTCAGAGCCCCATCCAACCTGACCGTGAACACTTCCAGGGATGGGGCAGACAGAACTTCTCTGAGTAACCTGTGCCAGGATCTCACTACCATCACAGTCCAGGAATTCTTCCTAATATCCCATCTAATCCTTCCCTTTCTCAGTGTGAAACCACTGCCCCTTGTCCTGTCACTCCAGACCCTTGTCCAAAGTCTCTCTCCATCTTTCTTGTTGGCTCCCTGAAGGGAAGCACTGGAAGGCCACAATTAGGTCACCCCAAAGCCTTCTCTTCTCCAACCTGAACAATCCTAATTCTCTCAGCCTTTCCTCACAGCAGAGCTGCTCCATCCCTCTGATCCTCTTGCTGCTCCCCTCTGGACTTGCTCCAGCAGGTCCATGTCCTTGCTGTGCTGGAGCCCAGAGCTGGAGGCAGCTCTGCAGGGGTGACAACATTACAACCCTGTGTGTTCCAGCAAGGACACTGTGGAACCTCCTGGAGTAAAGGGGCCATTGTGACACTGTAGGGCCTTCTGGAGCCAAAGGAACCCTGGGACACTGTGGAATCTCATGGAATCAAGGGAGCATTGTGACAATGTGAAAACTCATGGAATTAAGAGGCCATTGTGATACTGCAAGGCCTCATGGAACCAAACGAACCCTGGGAGACTGTGGAAACTCATGGAATCAAGGGGCCATTGAGGCGCTCCAGGGCCTCATGAAATCAAAGGAATCCTGGGACACTGTGGAACCTCATGGAACCAAGGATTCATTGTGCCATGAAGGGCCTCATGGAACCAAGGGAGCCCTGAGACACTTCGGGACCTCATAGAATCAGGGGCCATTGTGACACTGAGGAACCTCGGGGAGTCAAAAACCACTGTGACATTGCAGGGCCTCATGGAACCAAAGGAACCCTGGGACAATGTGGAATCACATGGAATTACTAGGCCACTGTGAAACTACAGGGCCTCATGGAACCAAAGGAACCCTGAGACTTTTCAGAACCTCATGGAACCAACGGGCTGTTGTGACACTGCAGGGTTCATGGAACCAAAGGATTCCTGGAACACTGTGGAATCTCATGGAACCAAGGGGCCACTGTGATATGTGGGGCCTCCTAGAACCAAAGGAGTCCTGAGACATTTTGCAAACCCATGGAATCAAGGGTCCATTATCGCACTGCAGAGCCTTATGAAGCCAAATGGACCCTGCGACTCTGTGGAACCTCATGGAATCCAGTGGCCATTCCCACACTGTAAAACCTCATGGATACTCTCAGGTTCCCATTATTAAGAGACGCCTCCGCCCAAATTCAGCGCAAAGGAGACCATGTGCCAAAGTCAGCAGTCCAGCTCTGATTTGACAGTAAATAGGAGGGAGACAAAAAGAAAGAAAGAGAGAGAGAGAAGAAGGAGGTGGTGGGAAGCCAGTGAGAGAGAGACAGAGATGAAGGAAATGTAGCACACCATGTAGATCCCTGAGGCTCCCACCGGTCCTTCTTCACCAGACCAGTGTCTGGCCCTCCAAAGAACACAAGCCCTGATGATTTGTAGCTCCCACTCCAGTGGTTGGCACTTGGAGCTCCCCCTGTACCCAGAGTTCAGAGCTCCCTTGTACCAGAAAGTTTAAAGAGATTGTGCCTCATTCTGCCAAGACAACCCTTGGAAAAAGGTGTCCCTCTGTGTTTCCTGGTATAAGAGCACTCTATTGTCATCTTCCAAAACCCTGGAGAGGTCCCAGAGATCCCCCAGGAAGGAATTTGGGGCCCCAAGCACATGACCCGTATATAGAGGCTGAGGACTCAGGGGTCAGGGGTGTGAAGATTGAGGACAGTAGAGGAGTAGCCTGAGAGGTCTGGAAGGGGGGTGTCAGGGCTGGTGGAGCTTTTCTTCCTGTCAGAAAACAGCCTAAGAAAGAACTAGTGCCACCAAGGGCAGCTGGGGTGGCCTAGACTGGTGACAAGAAGTCAGAAATTTCCCTCTGAGGTCAGTGTTGTGGTGCAATATGTCACAAAGAAGGAGTCTGGATGAGCCCAAGGCTTTGTGTGTGCAGGAAGAGCCAGGGAGGACGCAGAGATGTCAGTGCAGGAAGGTGCCAGCCAGGTGGGGCAGCCAGGGGGATGACGACAGCCTGCAGGGAAAGGGGCAGGGCATGGACACCGTAGGACAGCCTGGGCTGGAGAGGAGACAGGGATGGGGAGAAGCTGAAAGGCCCTGACACAGCCACCTTCTGCAGGCCTTTGGCCATGGCTGCTGTCTGTACCCCTGAGGCCAGGAGGAGGGGAGTGGCCCTTGCAGCCCTGGGGCCTCCTGGCCTCCTTGTCCCTGCGCAGCAGCCTGGCAGGTGCCACCCCATGGTCCTGCCCTTGGCATTGCACATCCCACATCCCAGTGCCCCAGGAAGAGCCCTGAGGAATGAGGCAGGGACAGGGTCTTCCTTCCCAGGGGCTGGGGGTCAGGGCTTGGTCCTCTGGATTAAGGAAACAAGTCAAGGTTTCTTCAGCATCAGAGCCACCTTTCCCTTGCTTGTCCATCCTTGTCATCACTGTCTGCAGTTCTCTGCTCTAACTGGAACCTGGGGACACGTTCTCAGTTGTGTCTCTCAATGAGACTCATTAGCACTACAAGAAACTTTAGTGTTTCAATCTCACTTTGACTTCTTGAAAAGTTGTTTGAACTTCCTCTCAGGGACTGAGCCTCATGTAAACAACGCCAAACCCCCCAGAGGGTCATGAAATGCCTGGGGGTGTTGCTGTGCTGCTGAGCTGGGCTGGGCTCCTGGCACACAGGGAGCTCCTGGCAAGCAAGAGCTTCAAAGAGACAGTTCTGCTGATGAGCAGCTCCTCTGCACAGCCCAGCAGGGCTGAGGGCACTGCCTGCAGCACCCAGGGCACAAAAGCAAGGCAGAGCGAGGTCACACACAGCCTGGGTTGGGAGGGAAGTCGAGAGGAAGATCCACTGGAAGAGGAATCTTTCCAGGCTCCCTCACAGTGAGTCAGCATGAAGGGCAATGTGTCTGCAGTTGGGGCAAAGATCTCCTAATGCTGGCACATCCCACTCCCTGCTGCACCATCCCAGGCACATCCCAGCAGGGTTCCCTTCTCCCAGGGATTGCTGAGGGGTTGTGAAGCCGGGCTGTGCCACCCAGGCTGCCCCAAGCTGTCCTGCAGAGCAGGGTCCTGTAGCCCAGGGCTGTGCCGGGGCAGGAGTTCTGCCACTGCCAGGGGCAGCTCTCAGCCGGGCTGGGGAGCTCCCTCAGGGCTGGGCACAGGCTGGGGGTGGAAAGAGCAAAACCTGGCAGGGCAGGGCAGGTTTCTTCTGCTATCCAGTGAGAGTTTCATGGGTCAGGGCTGCTCACAGAACCAGAGCACCCCAGGATATTTTCCAGGGGATACTTCAAGGGGAAGGTCCAAGGAGGGATTTCTCTCAAGCTCTCAAGCCACATGTCTGGTGGTTTGAGTTGCAGAGGGAACTCTGAGGAGCTGCAGAAGGCTGAGAACAACTTGCTGGCACTGTTGGTGTCTGGGAGGTGGCCCAGCTGGCTCAGGGTGATGCTGCCCTGAGTGCCCAGTGGGCTCTGCCCTGGCCTCTCCCAGCTGGGCCCTCCCTCTGCATTTCCTTGGTTCTCAGCTTGCCCCTGGTCCTGAGGTTGTTCCCTCCTTCTCTCACTCAGGCTCTTTGGGGAGGGCAGTTTAAGCTACACAGTCCAACACTGATCCTGGGATTCCCTATGGCAGGTGTGTCCCTGGGAATGAGACATTCCAATTGTCCTCTGCCCTCAATCAGACCCAGTCATTAGGACACTTGGCTCTTTTCTGAGGTGTCCTTCCAAGCTGGGAGCTGCCCTGGAGAATGCAAATCACCCTCCCAGCACAGCTGTGTTCTCTGAAAGCCCCAGTGGAGAGGGGCAGAGATGCTGTGCCCATGCCAGGAGATGCTGTTGGGTTGGGGAGATGAGCCACGAGTGTCCTTGGCTCCAAGTGGGTGCTGAGCCCTTGAGACAGACTGAGACATCGAGGGGTGTGGGATGGATCCCTCTGCTCTCAACAGTGTCTGGTGGCTTTTCAGACCCAAATGGGAGTGTGATCAATCTCCATCTCAGGAAGGAGCAAACCCAGGGCAGTTGGGAACAAGAGAGGGACAAACCAGGTTCCCTTCCTCTGCACTAAGCCCCAGACAATCCTCCTGCCTGGTAGGACCTGCTCTGTTCTCCCTGAGTGCATCAGAAGTGCTGAGGGGTTCTGACATCCAGGAACACTCCTCAGCAGAGATGAGGGAGTCTGAAAACAATCCCAAACTTCTGAAACTGCCTTCTGCTCTCTTGGTTCTTCTTGGGAGTGCAGATGCTGACAAATTCTTTTGCAGTGGGAGCAGTTTCATCTGACACAGCTGAACACCAGGACGGGCCCCTGTGCCCACCATGCCCATGACCCCACCGGTGCAGAGCAGGGCTGAGCCCTCACAGCCAGTGGGCAGAGGGTCTGCTCCTCATGGAAGATGTTGTGAGCCCTGAGTAGGGCTTCAGCCATGGAGCTGAAGGAGAGACTCCTAGAAGAGGAAAACAGGTGGGGGAGTGTAACAGGGAGGGGAGTATTGGGAAATGGCTTTGCTTTTTCTCAGGAAGTTTCTTGCTAATGTACTGCTGGTATTTCCTCCTTGAATAGTGCCCCACACCAAGAGGCAGCAAATGTGCAACAGCAGCTCCATGCCCCAGTTCCTCCTCCTGGTATTTGCAGACAGGCGGGAGCTGCAGCTCCTGCACTTCTGGCTCTTCCTGGCCATCTCCCTGGCTGCCCTCCTGGCCAACGGCCTCATCCTCAGCGCCGTAGCCTGCGACCACCACCTGCACACCCCCATGGGCTTCTTCCTGCTCAACCTCTCCCTCACAGACCTGGGCTGCATCTGCACCACTGTCCCCAAAGCCATGCACAGTTCCCTCCAGAACACCACAACCATCTCCTACATGGGATGTGTTGCACAGACCTTTTTCTTTTTCTTCTTCCTTGGAGCAGAGTATTTCCTCCTGACCATCATGTGCTACGACCGCTACGTTGCCATCTGCAAACCCCTGCACTACGGGACCCTCCTGGGCAGCAGAGCTTGTGCCCACATGGCAGCAGCTGCCTGGGCCACTGGCTTTCTCAATTCTCTTCTGCACTCAGCCAGTACATTTTCCCTGCCCCTGTGCCAGGGCAATGCCCTGGGCCAGTTCTTCTGTGAAATCCCACACATCCTCAAGCTCTCCTGCTCACACTCAGGCTACCTCAGGGAAACTGGGCTCATTGGGGTTAGTTGCTGTTTGGGATTTGGTTGTTTCATTTTCATTGTTTTCTCCTATGTGCAGATCTTCAGGGCTGTGCTGAGGATCCCCTCTCAGCAGGGACGGCACAAAGCCTTTTCCACCTGCCTCCCTCACCTGGCCGTGGTCTCCCTGTTTGCCAGCACTGGCATATTTGCCCACCTGGAGCCCCCCTCCATCTCCTCCCCATCCCTGGATCTGGCCCTGTCAGTTCTGTACTCGGTGGTTCCTCCAGCACTAAACCCCCTCATCTACAGCCTCAGGAATCAGGAGATCAAGGATGCCCTGAGAAAAATGGTGACTGGATGCTTTTCAGGAGCAATAAAGTGCCTGTTTTCTGGTGTGTAGCATTCAGGATGGGACTCCTTAATGGCCCAGCCTTCCTGCTCAGGCTTTTTGTGGAGGTCATCAGGTTCTTCTGGCAATAATTTTCTGTGCAATGATATATTATTATGCATCTGTCTTCTAATTTAGTGCCTGCACATTCAATTTGACCCAGAGATGTATAAATGATGAATTGTACTGGCTGAGTATTTAAATAAAATAAAGGACCCTGCAGTGCCTTCTTTGTCCAAGACTCTTCTTCTTATATGTTCCTAAAGGACAGTACACTGCAGGACAGGGTGTATTTGCAAACGGGGAGGGGACAATAATCCCAGCCCAGCAGCACTGCCAGGGAGCAGCAGTGCTTGGTCTTTGCGGAGTTGCTCTCTTGCCACTTCCACACTGTCCTCCTGAGCCCCTTTCTCACTGTAAGGCCTGAGTGCTCTCTGAGCACAAGTCCTGGGGGCTGGAAGCCCTTGGAACACAGGCAGGGACAGGCCCTGGGAACTTGTGAAGCAGAGCTGGGCTCCCTTCCAGCATCTCCAGGATGCTATGGGATCTTCTGAGGGCAGGGCATGTACCGGGTCACTTCTGTGACCTTGTTCCAGGGCTGCAACTCTCCTGCAGTGACACCATGACACTCCTGCTCTTTGCTTTCCAGGTTTCATTTTTAGATCCAGTCTTCCCCTCCTGTTCCCAGGGACATTCTGGGAGTGCTTCAGAGCTGCCATCCTGGGGCAGCTCCTGCCCAGCGTGGGCAGGCACAAGGTCTCCCCACCTGCTCCTCTCCCCTCCCCAGTGCCACTGTTTTCTGCAGCCTCCTCCTCCTTGCCCAGCACAGCCCTCCTGGCACAGTTGGACACAGCCCTTGTTCTACCCCCTCTTCAGGCACCTGCCCAACCCCCTCAGCTCCAGCCTGATGGCCAGAAACCTTCAGGGCAGGGAGGCACTGGGCAAAATGCTCAGGACACCCATGGGCTGCAGGGAGAGACCATTGGAGTGATGGGTCTGTAGGGAGAAATCACTGCTGCCTCCCTTCTGAATCACCCTCAGGACCTGGACAAGCCTAGATTTTTTCTTGTTTCCATGAGGCTTTTAAGTGTTAAAATGTCCCCTTGATTCCATGAGGCTGCACAGTGTCCCCGGGTTCATTTGGCTCCAGAATGCCCTGTAGTGTCACAGTGGTCCCTTGAGTCCATGAGGTGTCCTCAGTGTCAGAATGACCCCTTGATTCCATGAAGTTGCACAGTGTCCCTTGGTTCCATTTTTCCACAAGTTTTCCCAGTGTCACAATGGCCCCTTGATTCCATAGGGTTCCCCAGTGTCCCAAGGTCCATTTGGCTCCAAAAAGGCCCTGTAGTGTCACAGTGGCCCCTTGATTTTATGAGGTTCCACTGTGTCCCAGGGTTCCTTTGTTTCCATGAAGCACCACAGTGACAACAATCGTTCCTGGGTTCCATGAAGTTCCAAACTGTTTCAGGGTTCCTTTTGTTCCACAAGGCCCCAAATATTAAATGGTCCCCTGGTTCCATGAGATTTCACAGTGTCCCTGTGTTCCTTGGTTTCCATGAGGCCCTGCAGTGTCCCAATAGCCTCTTAATTCCATGAGTGTCATCACAAAGCTGACCCCGTCCAGATGCATGTTTTGGGGAGGTAAAGAGGAACTAGGCTAAAAGGGAAAAGATAAATGGGGAAGGAAAGAGGGGCTTGGCCAATGGAGAAGAAAGATTTTGATGAGGTAAAACCAAGTTTGGGTCATTCTGAGGGTGCTGAAATACTAACTGTGCAAACACTCCTGATGGACCTTTACCCTCTTTATACCCTCAAGCCCCAACACTACCCAAAAGTACTGCCACCCCCAAGGAAAGGAATCCACTGCTCTAATCCCAGCCTCAACCTGACCTCAAAGGTAAAGCCCAAACCCAGAACTGCAGACTCTTATTTGTACTCCAATGCCCACCCCATTCCCAAAACTGTATTACCAGTATGAAAAGCCAAGCTTTAATCCTGACCCAGCCCAAAACCCTCTTCCCCTAATCATGAACCAGACACTGCCAGCAGAACAACAAACCTCCCAAAGTTCTGCCTCATCCTGACCCTGAGCATTAAACCCCAAGCCCTGACCATTCAGCACCCCCACAGCCCTTGGGAGCAGGTCAAGGACCTGGAGGGCCCAGAGCAGGCCCAGGGGGTTGGCAGAGGAATGGGAGGTGACCTGGATCTGCTCAGCTCTGCAGTGACCCCCAGGAGAAGGGCCTGGGCTCTGGGAGGGATGTCCTGTGGCACAGGGGCTCAAGATCCAAGTTAATCAGGTCAAGTGCACATGGCAACAGCCAGAGCTGGTGCAGAGACATCAGGGAGGGTCTAGAAATGCTGCTGGGAGGGGGGTGGGAAAGCAGGAGGGGTATGTGCAGCCTGCAAGGCCAGAGCAGCAGCAGGGCCAGGGCAGGACAGCCTGCAGGAGAGATGGCCAAGGGCTCTGGCAGGGCTGCAAGGCCCAAAGGCACCCAGGCCTTTGTCCCCTTGCCTCTGGCAGCTGCCTCTGCCACTCAGGCCACCACAACCAACTTGCCTGGCAGGTTCTGCACTTGGTTTCTGCCTCGCCCCTCCCTCAGGAACCTGGCAGGGGTTGCCCAGTTTTGGGCCTTTGTTGTTCCTCCCCCTCCCATCCCAGTGCCCCCCAAACAGCCCTGAGCCAGCCGGGAGGGACAGGATCTGCTGGGCCAGGGCCTGGGGCTCAGGCCTTGGCCTTTGTGCTCCACAAAACCAAGGCAGGCTTTGCTCAGCAGTGCAGGGGCCTGCCCAGAGCCTTTGTCTGCCTGCACTCCTGGCCTCCAAGGAGCTGCTCCGAGGAGTCCCTGGGGAGGCTTTGGCAGTGCCTGCCCTCAGTGGGGCCCAGCAATGCTTCAAGGCACTTGCAGTTTGGCTTCTGACTTCTTCAGCACCTGCTTCAATCTTCTCTCAGTACCTCAGGATCATGGACTGGGCTGCAAACACACCGTGGGGCTCATTAAATTCCAGAAATCCCTCAGGATCTCTTTGTCTTCCTTTAATTGTCTTCAAGGCAATTTCAAAACAAGTCTTCAAAGTTTGTACTTTTTTTATTTTAATTCAATGATGGATATTTTTTAGTTCAGAGAAGAGGTGATAGAGGTGTTCTCCACGTGATCTTGATGCTGAGTGTCTCCTCAGGAGATCCACACTGACCCTGCATGATCAACCTTGTTCCTCACCCCCCAGCCTCACCAGTTCTGACATGGCCCATCTTGGACTGACAGCTGATGCAACTCCAAACACACTGTGGGACCCATTAAAACACTGAAAAACAAATTATTTCCCTTCCTTTATTTTTTTTCGAATCTTCAAGACTTCTACAGCTAATTGGAGTTGTTTTGTAGTTTAGCTAAGCAGGAAGATTTCAAAGTAGATGTCACAAAAAAAATATATTTTTTTATGAAAGAGAATGATTTTCACAGAACGTTGGGATGCAAGAGTCAGGGTGCAAAGGATTTTGATCCAAAGACAAGGAGGGAAATAACATTAGTAGCACTTAGTCATTGACCAATTGAACAATTATGAAGTGGTTTGATAGCATTTACCACAATTTTAACAGTGACTGAATTATAGATTCACAACAACATTCATGTCACAGTCAGTTCACACCCACACCCAGGCAGAGATGCATGGACACATCAATAGCTGGCTGTGGACAGGTCCCTCTCCCAAATTCTCCTCCTTGTCAGGGAAACACTCCCCCAAATCCCTTTGTGTTTCCCACCAGACAAGGGTCCCAGCTGGAGGAGTGTTTGTGGAGGGGGATCAGAATTGTCCTGGGCATCAGCGAGGGTTTTTGGAGTGTTGCAAACTGGAGGGTTCCCGAGCTGGGAGAGGCTGCCAGAGGTGTCCCACTGAGAGGGAGGTGCTGGGGAGCTGCCAGGGCCTCCCTCAGCCCCGCTGGTTGTGGGCTCCCAAGGGGACTGGCTTGAGTTATCTGCTGAATTTCCATCCTGGTGTCAGGAATGACTGGAGTTTCCAAACTATTTGGGAATTGTATCCAAACTGTGTAAATTGGGTTACTATTCAGGTAGGGAATGTTCCAAGGTTTTCAGGGGATGACTGATTATCCTGTGTTCCCCTGCTCATACACTCCGGATTGTTCCCACCTGTATCATCCAGGAGCACCTGGTCCAGTCCAGGGACACTTCCCCACACCCTGGTCCAGTCCAGGGGCTCTTCATTGCTCAGCTGGTTTGGTCAAGGCTTGTCAGGAGCTCCTGAGATCATACTTATAAGAAGGACGGGGACAGACTTAGTTGTAATAAGACAAGTGATAATGGTTTTCAACTAAAAAAGAGCAGATTTCAATTAGATATGATGAAGAAATTTTTTACACTGAAGGTGGTGAAACACTGGCATGAGTCACCCAGAGAGGTCATAGAAGCCCCAGCCTTGGAAACATTCAAGGTCAGGTTAGAAAGGGCTGTGAGAACCCTGAGCTAGTTGAACGTGTCCATGGACAATAATTTGGACAATTTCTTTAATAACTCTCCCTGATAATTTAATTCTACTTAAACACACATATCCTAGGGAATGCCACGTGCTTTTCAGCATTATTTTATGTGTAAATCAGAATAATATGTTTTCAGAGCATCATCTAAAAGGAAACATGAACTAAAACCTATTTAACCAATGAGGTATTGCTTTTAAACTATCACAAGGTCATAAAAAAGATAATCTCAAAGCTATAAGTTTTCTAATTGTGATCAACAACAACCTAATCATGAAAGAAAGTCTATCTGAATGGCTGTCATAGACCTCTGCACAGCCTTGCTTATCTTTATAGATCCTTTCCTTTGTCATTTGGTAACATTTTCACTACCAAGTTTTGCTATGTAAAATTAAAATATGGCACTGGAATTAGAAATAACATTATCTTACTGCTCAGTCTTAAATGAGCAATGAAACTCAGATGCAGTTTTATTATTCTAGAAGAAAGTATATTTGTTAATATTAGGTGCAACTCGACAGTAAAACTGGAAAAGTATAAAATGTGCTGGAGATTGACTTTTTTCTTATTTCTCAGTAATCTGTCACACAAACTCTGTATTGGATTTACTCACTTTCCTGAAGTCTTTCTACTGGTTTGGACACAAACCTAATCCAGCTGTTTAGAAGCAAACTGTTTCAAGTTTAACTCTATTTTTGAGCTCTAAGGTTTATGAGATTTCTCTTTTCTTTGTTTTTGTTTTTCTTTTCCTTTAAAATGGTATGGATGTCACTCTACACTATTCTTACTCAACAGCTACACCTACATATCTCTCAAGATCAAGATTTGTTGGGCTCTCGCTTTAGAATTCAAAACTGGCTTAAATTGTTTTCACTGGCATTTATTCAACCAAAGCTACTTCTCCAGGATGGCCATGAAAAGGGAATGCAAAAGGGACACACCTACACCAGCTACAAATGTAAAAGCTTTCTTGAAAAATAAAAAACCACCAACAACCAACCAAAACAAAACCAGAGAACAAAACACTCACAGTGTTCAGGGTGTATTTGCTCAATTCTCTCATTTCCAATTGTTATGAAGAGAACAACCAGAGGGGTTTAGAGCCTCAGGCACTGTAAATCAGCACATTGGAACTGACTTTCTTACAACTAAAGAACTTGGTGGATTCTGGCTCAATATATTGCCAGTGGTTTCTATTACTGTTATTAAACAAATTCTCTAAGTCTATCCAGTGAGTGCTCCTTGTCAGCACTTCCAACTTCTATTCTAAAACAGGTTCCAAAATGCAGCTGAGTCTCTCTATATTCTTGACTAGATCAACTGTCCCTGATAGAATACACCATCATGAAGTACATGATACACCTCTCACCTTCACAATATGTTAACTACGTAACTGTTTTCGTTCTCTAGTTCTTAAAGTTAACAATGTGACAAATTAGAAGCCAAAAAGAACAATTTTGGTAGTAAGAACTACTAATGCAAACCTATTCTTCAGAACTTCCAGTCCTCAGTTAACAAATAACATTTTGTTCAGCAGAGTGTTTGTGGAATTGTTACAGGCACAGAAATGTAACACTCACCTCCTGGAGGCCTGACAATTGTTACAGCATCACTCATCAAGCTGCCCTGGCTGTTGGGTGCATTCACTTGCACTGTGGAGTTAGAAAATGGAATCAGGCCTTTAATGGTACCCACACATTGAATTTCCTGCTGCTGCAGAACATCTGAGTATCATTTACAACAGAATAATGAGCATTATCTGTCATGAAAAAACAAGAAAGGGGGAGAAGAACAAATGTTAGACCTTGTGTCTGCTACAGTTCACTGCCTTCATGAACTAAGTCTTATTCCTACTCAAAAGAAGACTTGCTGTTTATACCAATAACACACACACACACACACAAACAAAATTCTGGCTATTGGGGAGAAAAAAATATTATTCATCATTTCTCCTGCTTTTGGCAACAGTTTATGGTACTTGTAAACCTTGGAAAATAAACAAACCAACCCATGAAGCAACCATGCATTGCAGAGCTGACTGCTCTATACTGCAAACAGGAGCCAGCTCTCAGAAATTACTGATCTTCTAGAAAAGTTGTGTGAGAACTGCAGATTCCAAACAATAGTGTTAATTCTTGTGCCTATGATACACTGGTAAAAATTTCTGAATTCACTAGAAAAATGCTTCCCTTAGGAGTTTATAAGCTAACTCATTGCACAGAGCAGAAAAAGTCACCTGCAGTAACACCTGCTTTCCAGCATGGCCTGCAGTCCCCTCACAGATAAAAGGATTGGAAGCATTCAGTTGATCAGCTGAAATCATCAGAGGACACCACAGCAACCTCCACGTCCTTTGCAAACCTTTTAAGGTCTCAAACTTAAGATAAGACAATATTCTGCCCTACAAAAATAAACAAACCTTTTCCAAAATACCCAGTAAGACTAGAAAATAAAAAAAAAATTCTATGTCAGGTAACAATTTTTTTCAAACCAATGAAGAGTTCACTCACATGTCTGAGAGCAAAGCTGAGCTCATTTAAAGATTATCCTGTATTTCGAACACAGAAAGCACTCTATAAATGATTAATATTCTTACTACTGTTCATCATTCCATGGAGAGCTCTCACAGTGAATCAAAGGAAATTCTCTGTTACAAACAGCATCAGAATCACACAAGTCTAAGATCATAGGTATGAGAATGAGATTAAACAGAATATAACTATTAAAAATATTGTAAGTGAAGTCAGGCATTGTCACAGGTAGCAGACTGAATATTCACATCTTAGCCCTCTACAAAACCTAGATAAGATGGAATGACAAAAATCCCAGAAAAGCAATGTTTTAATTAATTTTTAAGGGAAACTCCTTGGATTTACACATTTTTATTCAAGTTTTAAATGAGCTGTTAAAACTGAAATGTCATTAAATGTGAAAATGGTTTTCAAACCTCCCATATTTCCAGGATGTGCTCTAACACGTGTGTGTGCAGCACATTTCAGTCCTGCTCACAGGACACTTCACCACAGATGAGTGATCTGCGTTTTCTTCTGATTTGGGGATTCCTACAAGCAATCTCTGATTTACTTACAGTGCAAGTCCACACAATTCCATGATTTTGGTGTTCACAGAGTGGCACAAAGGGTGTTTGCAGTGATTCTTCTGGTAACATGTGACACACTTCTTTTCTGAGGTTTTGTGGAGGGGGGGCAGTTTTGTAAAACTCTTTGTAAACCTGCCTTGTAGCCCAGTTCCTTATTGCTCCAATTCTCCCTGGATGACCCCGTGCCACAGCACCAGAGCACCCGGACAGACTCCAGCAGGGTGAAGGTGGGATGGTTTCATGGAGCCTGATGGATTCAGTTTGGATTTCACTGAAGTTTACACAAGTCCCAGACCCTATTTTAGATACAGCAACGAAGGCAAAACTTCTTATCCTGCCAGAAGAACAACCACATTTCACACATTCCACACACAGAATCCTGCAGGAGCAAAGTTTTGTCTGACATCACTCTGATGGACCCAGGCTGCTCAACCAGCACCACAAAAATGCATCCACAGTCCTTGAACTCAGCTCTTCAATTGTACATCCAACCCTCCTTCTGCACCTTTGTGAAACTGTCCCTGGGTGTGATTTGGGAGCAGATACAACCCAGCACACCTGGGTAGCCTCATCTCCTCGGATGGTAAGATTGACGGGGAGATAGACAGCAGGTTAGCAAAGGCATAGAGTGCTTTTGGAAAGCTTCATAAAAGAGTTTGACGAAACAAACACCTGAAGAAAAGTACAGAGATCAGTGTTTACAGAGCCATAGTGCTGTCTGCTCTCTTATACGGGTCTGAATCATGGGTCATCTACAGCCACCACCTGCGACTCCTCGAACGCTTCCATCAACTCTGTCTCCACACAATCCTAAACATCCACTGGTCAGATTATGTGACCAATCCATCTGTTCTAGAACAAGCAGCAGTCACAAGTATTGAGGCCATGTTGCTGAGAACACAGCTGCTCTGGGCAGGGCACGTCTCCAGGATGAAGGACCAACCACTGCCTCCCTAAGATCCTGCTCTATGGTGAACTTGCCACTGGCTGCTGCAAGAGAGGAGCTCCAAAGAGAAGATACAAGGACTCCCTGAAACAACATCTCAGCCTTGGCCATATTGATCATCATAACTGGTCTACTCTGGCCTCCAATTGGGAGGCCTGAAGACACACCATCTATAACGCAGTTGTCTCCTTTGAGAACGCAGCAGGATCACTCTCGAGGAGAAAAGACAACGCAGAAAGAACCGTGTCTTGCAGAATATACCATCTAAAGAGTCTTTCTGCTGTGCCTTTTGCAACCAGACATGTCTATCTCATATTGGCCTTTTCAGCCACCAACACGCTTGCAACAAACGTGGATAGAGCCCTTCCCAAATCTTCGTTCACGAAGCCCAGCCGTGATGATGATGAATCTATAATTCAGTCACTGTTAAAATTGTAGCAAATGCTATTGAATCACTTGATAATGTTCAATTGGTCAATGATTAAGTGCTACTAATTGCTTTTACCCCCCTGTGTTTGGATCAAAATCCTTTGAGCCCTGACCCTCTTGCATCCCAAGGCTCTGTGTAAATCATTCCCTTTCATCAAAAAATATATATTTCTTGTAACTTCCACTTTAAAATCTTCCTGCTTAGCTAAACTACAAAACAACTCCAATTAGCTATAGAAGTCTTGAAGACATGAAGACAATTAAAGGAAGAAAAATAATTTGTTTTCCTGTGTTTTAATGGTCCCAAAGTGTGTTTGGAGTTGCATCAGCTGTCAGTCCAAGATGGGCCATGTCAGAACTGGTGAGGCTGGGGGGTGAGGAGCAAGGTTGATCATTCAGGGTCAGTGTGGATCTCCTGAGGAGACACACAGCATCAAGATCACTTGAAGAACACCTCTATCACCTCTCCTCTGAACTAAAAAATAGCCATCCTTGAATTAAAACAAAAAAAGTACAAACTTTGAAAACTTGTTTTGAAATTACCTTGAAGACAATTAAAGGAAGACAAAGACATCCTGAGGGATTTCTGGAATTTAATGAGCCCCACGGTGTGTTTGCAGCCCAGCCCATGATCCTGAGGTACTGAGAGAAGATTGAAGCAGCTGCTGAAGAAGTCAGAAGCCAAACTGCAAGTGCCTTGAAGCATTGCTGGGCCCCACTGAGGGCAGGCACTGCCAAAGCCTCCCCAGGGACTCCTTGGAGCAGCTCCTTGGAGGCCAGGAGTGCAGGCAGACAAAGGCTCTGGGCAGGCCCCTGCACGGCTGAGCAAAGCCTGCCTTGGTTTTGTGGAGCACAAAGGCCAAGGCCTGAGCCCCAGGCCCTGGCCCAGCAGATCCTGTCCCTCCCGGCTGGCTCAGGGCTGTTTGGGGGGCACTGGGATGGGAGGGGGAGGAACAACAAAGGCCCAAAACTGGGCAACCCCTGCCAGGCTCCTGAGGGAGGGATGAGGCAGAACCCAAGGGCAGAACCTGCCAGGCAAGTTGGTTGTGGTGGCCTGAGTGGCAGAGGCAGCTGCCAGAGGCAAGGGGACAAAGGCCTGGGTGCCTTTGGGCCTTGCAGCCCTGCCAGAGCCCTTGGCCATCTCTCCTGCAGGCTGTCCTGCCCTGGCCCTGCTGCTGCTCTGGCCTTGCAGGCTGCACACCCCCCTCCTGCTTTCCCACCCCCCTCCCAGCAGCATTTCTAGACCCTCCCTGATGTCTCTGCACCAGCTCTGGCTGTTCCCTGGAACACAAAGCCATGGGCTGATCCTGACTCCCTCTGGGTGACCTCTTGCAGCACAAGGGTCCCTGTTGAGTGACATTTCTTTTTCCTCACCTTCAGTCTGAACCTTCCACGCTACTCTTTGTGGAGATTTCATTCTATTTCCAATAGGGACAAGAGCTCCATCCTGTCAGATCTCCTCTAGACCCTCTCCAGTTCTTCTTCATTCTTCCAGAATGGAGAGCCCCACACCCAGACAGACCAGTCCAGATGTGGTGACCCCAGGGCTGAGTCCAGGAGGGTGACAACTCCCTTGTCTGGGTGCCCACACTCCCCCCAAGGCAACCCCATGTGCAGTTGGCCTTAAATCAAGGGGCCATTCTGATTCTTTGTAACGTCACGGAATCAAGTGGCACCGTGACACTGCAGGGCCTCATGGAACCAAAGGAATGCAGGGACACTGGGGAATCTCATGGAACCAAGGGCCCACTGTGACATGTGGGGTCTCCTTTGAACAAAAGGAACCCTGAGACATCTCAGAGCCTCCTGGAACCAAGGGGCCACTGTGCCTCCCCAGAACTCCATGGAATCAAGTAGAGCTGCTGCCTCCCCCCCGCCGCCGCACGGACCGGAGTCGCCGGCTCTGCCCCGCTTGGACACCTCTGGAGTCAGCGTGTTCTTGGGCAGCACAACTGATCTCAGACCAGAGAGTTTCCCACATTTTGCTTTGCCCCCTCTTTCCCCTGGTTTTGTTTCTTGTTCTTTGTTCATTCAGGAGGAAAAGGGGGAAGGGAGGCACATGTTGATCCCTGGTTCCATCTGTTTACAAAAGGGAGTTGGGGCAGTGGGGGAGAGAGGAGACAATTTCTTTCTCTGCTGTTGCTTTGAAGTGTTCTGTTGGTATTGCTGTTTTTGCTGCTATATTTCTTGTCAGTAAACTCTTATTTTTTCACTTATACCTTCTTATATTTTGTCTCCTTGTACTGGTGGGGAATAAAAGAGGAGTGAATTCATTTGATTGGAGTTCCCACCCCAATATGTGTCTTTAAACCAGGACAGGTTGCTCAAGGGCTCCCTGAAATTTGGCATCATTCACAAAGGACTGAAAAATGCATTTTCTCCCAATGTACAGAGAGATAATAAAGATGTTCTGTAGTGGTGTTCAAGGGCTGGTCACTGAGGGGATTCATCAGGAAGTTTCTGCCAAGAGGACTTTGTACCATGGATTTTATTGGACACTCTTCATTCAGTCAACTTCCCATCCACCACATCTTCCACTTCTTCAGTCCAGCTCTCACCAGTCTGGCCATAAGGAGACCACAGCAGACCATGTCAAGGGCCTTGATAAAGTCTGGACACACAACATCCTCTTCTTTTCCCTCCCACAGGGGTTCTGCAATCCCTGCCTTGTCCTTCCCATGCCTGGCAATGGCTGCAGGAGGACTTGCCCTATCCCCTTCCCTGCTGAGCCTGAGCAGTCTGGAACTCTGCCAACCCTCCTTGCTGCCCTGTTTGCAGACTGGCTCCATGTCTGCCTTTGCCAAGGCCCCAGGAAGCTCTGGGCTGGCTCTGGCCTTTCCAAGGGTTTGGGAGAGGTCTCCCAGTGACACTGCCCAGCCTTCTCAATAGCCCTGACACCAAAACCTTTTCCATAGCCCACACTTGCAGAGGAGTGCCCAGGACACAACACAGCTTGTCCTGGTGGTTCTGGAGAATGAGAAGGGATTTATTCCTCCAGGCCAACCCCTCCAATTGTATTTGAGTGCAGCTGAAAGGTTTCCTCAGCATTTTCCCCAGTGCCTCCCTGCCCTGAAGGTTTGTGGCCCTCAGGCTGGAGCTGAGGGGGTTGGGCAGGTGCCCGAGGAGGGGGTAGAACAAGGGCTGTGTCCAACTGTGCCAGGAGGGCTGTGCTGGGCAAGGAGGAGGAGGCTGCAGAAAACAGTGGCACTGGGGAGGGGAGAGGAGCAGGTGGAGAGACCTTGTGCCTGCCCACGCTGGGCAGGAGCTGCCCCAGGATGGCAGCTCTGAAGCACTCCCAGGATGTCCCTGGGAACAGGAGGGGAAGACTGGATCTGAAAATGGAACCTGGAAAGCAGAGAGTAGGAGTGTCATGGGGACACTGCAGGAGAGTTCCAGCCCTGGAGTGACCCAGTCCATGCAGTGGCCTCAGAAGATCCCACAGCATCCTGGAGATGCTGGAAGGGAGCCCAGCTCTGCTTCATAAGTTCCCAGGGCCTGTTCCTGCCTGTGCTCCAAGGGCTTCCAGCCCCCAGGACTGTGCTCAGAGAGCACTCAGGCCTTACAGTGAGAAAGGGGCTCAGGAGGACAGTGTGGAAGTGGCAAGAGAGCAGCTCTGGGAAGACCAAGCACTGCTGCTCCCTGGCAGTGCTGCTGGGCTGGGATTATTGTCCCCTTCCCATTTGCAAATACACCCTGCAGTGTGCTGTCCTTTAGGAACATCTAAGAAGAAGGGTCTTGGACAAAGAAGGCTCTACAGGGTCCTTTATTTTGTTTAAATACTCAGAGAGCACAATTTTTACATTTTGGGGTCAAATTGAATGTATAGACACTAAAATAGAAGGCAGATGCATAATAATATATCATTGCACAGAAAATTATTGCAAGAAGAACCCGATGACCTCCACAAGCAACCTGAGCAGGAAGGCTGGGCCATTAAGGAGTCCCATTCTGAATGTTACACACCAGAACACAGGCACCTTATTGCTCCTGAAAAGCATCCAGCCATCATTTTTCTCAGGGCATCCTTGAGCTCCTGGTTCCTCAGGCTGTAGATGAGGGGGTTCAGTGCTGGAGGAACCACCGAGTACAGAACTGACAGGGCCAGGTCCAGGGATGGGGAGGAGATTGAGGGGGGCTTCAGATCAGAAAATATGCCAGTGCTGAGGAACAGGGAGACCACCGCCAGGTGAGGGAGGCACGTGGAAAAGGCTTTGTGCCGTCCCTGCTGAGAGGGGATCCTCAGCACAGCCCTGAAGATCTGCACATAGGAGAAAACAATGAAAATGAAACAACAGAACACTAAACAGACACCAACTTCAATAAGCCCAATTTCCCTGAGGTAGCCTGAGTGTGAGCAGGAGAGCTTGAGGATGTGTGGGATTTCACAGAAGAACTGGCCCAGGGCATTGCCCTGGCACAGGGGCAGAGAAAATGTATTGGCTGTGTGCAGCAGAGCAGTGAGAAAGCCAGTGGCCCAGGCAGCTGCTGCCATGTGGGCACAAGCTCTGCTGCCCAGGAGGGTCCCGTAGTGCAGGGGTTTGCAGATGGCAACGTAGCGGTCGTAGCACATGATGGTGAGGAGGGAAAACTCTGCTGACATGAAAAAGGCAAAGAAAAAGAGCTGTGCAGCACATCCCATGTAGGAGATGGTTGTGGTGTTCTGGAGGGAATTGTGCATGGCTTTGGGGACAGTGGTGCAGATGGATCCCAGGTCTGTGAGGGAGAGGTTGAGCAGGAAGAAGCCCATGGGGGTGTGCAGGTGGTGGTCACAGGCTACGGCGCTGAGGATGAGGCCGTTGGCCAGGAGGGCAGCCAGGGAGATGGCCAGGAAGAGCCAGAAGTGCAGGAGCTGCAGCTCCCGCCTGTCTGCGAATGCCAGGAGGAGGAACTGGGGCATGGAGCTGCTGTTGGACATTTGTTGCCTCTAGATGTGGGGCACTGTTTAAGTAGGAAATAACAGTGATAAGTTAGGGTAGAACATTCTGAGAAAAATCAAAGCCAAATTCCAACACCCCTCTCACTGCTCCATTGGTTTTCCTTTTCTTGGAGTCCTTCCTTCAGCTCCAGGGCTGGAGCTCTGGTTGGGGCTCACTACATCTTCCATGAGGAGCAGACCCTCTGCCCACTGGCTGTGAGGGCTCAGCCCTGCTCTGCACCCGTGGGGTCATGGGCATGGTGGGCACAGGGACCTGTCCTGGTGTTCAGCTGTGTCAGATGAAACTGCTCCCACTGCAAAAGGGCTTGTCAGCATCTGCACTCCCAGAAGAACCAAGAGAGCAGAAGGCAGTTTCAGAAGTTTGAGTTTGGTTTTTTCAGACTCCCCTCATCTCTGCTGAGGAGTGTTCCTGGATGTCAGAACCCCTCAGTACTTCTGATGCACTCAGGGAGAACAGAGTAGGTCCTGCCAGGCAGGAAAATTGTCCCGGGCTTTGTGCAGAGTGAGGGGAGCTGGTCTGTCCCTCTCTCTTGTTCCCAACTGCCCTGGCTTTTCTCCTTCCTGAGATGGAGATTGATCACATTCCAATTTGGGTATGAAAAGCCACCAGACACTGTTGAGAGCAGAGGGATCCATCCCAGAGCCCTCAAGGTCTCAGCCTGTCTCAAGGGCTCAGCACCCACTTGGAGCCAAGGACACTCGTGGCTCATCTCCCCAACCCAACAGCATCTCCTGGCATGGGCACAGCATCTCTGCCCCTCTCCACTGGGGCTTTCAGAGAACACAGCTGTGCTGGGAGGATGATTTGCATTTTCCAGGGCAGCTCCCAGCTTGGAAGGACACCTCAGAAAAGAACCAAGTGTCCTAATGCCAGAGTCTGATTGAGGGAAAAAGAACTCCTTACCCAGGCCCACAGACTTCATTGTCCACAGCCCCACAGAGCAGAGGACAATGGGAATGTCTCATTCCCAGGGACACACCTGTCTGAGGGAAATCCCAGGATCAGTGTTGGACTGTGTAGCTTGAACTGCCCTCCCCAGTGAGCCTGAGTGAGAGAAGGAGGGAACAACCTCAGGACCAGGGGCAAACTGAGAACCAAGGAAATGCACAGGGAGGGTCCAGCTGGGAGAGGCCAGGGCAGAGCCCACTGGGCACTCAGGGCAGCATCACCCTGAGCCAGCTGGGCCACCTCCCAGACACCAACAGTGCCAGCAAGTTGTTCTCAGCCCTGGGCAGCTCCTCACAGTTCCCTCTGGAACTCAAACCACCAAGCATGTGGCTTGAGAGCTTGAGAGAAATTCTTCCTTGGACCTTCCCCTTGAAGTATCCCCTGGAAAATATCCTGGGGTGCTCTGGTTCTGTGAGCAGCCCTGCCCCATGAAACTCTCACTGGATAGCAGAAGAAACCTGCCCTGCCCTGCCAGGCTTTGCTCTTTCCACCCCCAGCCTCTGCCCAGCCCTGAGGGAGCTCCCCAGCCCGGCTGAGAGCTGCCCCTGGCAGTGGCAGAGCTCCTGCCCCGGCACAGCCCTGGGCTGCAGGACCCTGCTCTGCAGGACAGCTTGGGGCAGCCTGGGTGGCACAGCCTGGCTTCACAACCCCTCAGCCATCCCTGGGAGAAGGGAACCCTGCTGGGATGTGCCTGGGATGGTGCAACAGGGAGTGGGATGTGCCAGCATTAGGAGATCTTTGCACCAACTGCAGACACATTGCCCTTCATGCTGACTCACTGTGAGGGAGGCTGGAAAGATTCCTCTTCCAGTGGATCTTCCTCTCGACTTCCCTCCCAACCCAGGCTGTGTGTGACCTCGCTCTGCCTTCCTTTTGTGCCCTGGGTGCTGCAGGCAGTGCCCTCAGCCCTGCTGGGCTGTGCAGAGGAGCTGCTCACCAGCAGAGCTGTCTCTTTGAAGCTCTTGCTTGCCAGGAGCTCCCTGTGTGCCAGGAGCCCAGCCCAGCTCAGCAGCACAGCAACAGCCCCAGGTATTTCATGACCCTCTGGGGGGTTTGGCGTTGTTTACATGAGGCTCAGTCCCTGAGAGGAAGTTCAAACAACTTTTCAAGAAGTCAAAGTGAGATTGAAACACTAAAGTTTCCTGTAGTGCTAATGAGTCTCATTGAGGGACACAACTGAGAACGTGTCCCCAGATTCCAGTTAGAGCAGAAAACTGCAGACAGTGATGACAAGGATGGACAAGCAAGGCAAAGGTGGCTCTGATGCTGAACAAACCTTGACTTGTTTCCTTAATCCAGAGGACCAAGCCCTGACCCCCAGCCCCTGGGAAGGAAGACCCTGTCCCTGCCTCATTCCTCAGGGCTCTTCCTGGGGCACTGGGATGTGGGATGTGCAGTGCCAAGGGCAGGACCATGGGGTGGCACCTGCCAGGCTGCTGAGCAGGGACAAGGAGGCCACGAGGCCCCAGGGCTGCAAGGGCCACTCCCCTCCTCCTGGCCTCAGGGGCACAGACAGCAGCCATGGCCAAAGGCCTGCAGAAGGTGGCTGTGTCAGGGCCTTTCAGTTTCTCCCCATGCCTGTCTCCTCTCCAGCCCAGGCTGTCCTACGGTGTCCATGCCCTGCCCCTTTCCCTGCAGGCTGTCGTCATCCCCCCGGCTGCCCCACCTGGCTGGCACCTTCCTGCACTGACATCTCTGCGTCCTCCCTGGCTCTTCCTGCACACGCAAAGCCTTGGCCTCATCCACATTCTTTTTTTGTGGCATATTGCACCACAACACTGACCTCAGAGGGAAATTTCTGACTTCTTGTCACCAGTCTAGGCCACCCCAGCTGCCCTTGGTGGCACTAGTTCTTTCTTAGGCTGTTTTCTGACAGGAAGAAAAGCTCCACCAGCTCTGACACCCCCCTTCCAGACCTCTCAGGCTACTCCTCTACTGTCCTCAATCTTCACACCCCTGACCCCTGAGTCCTCAGCCTCTATATACGGGTCATGTGCTTGAGGCCCCAAATTCCTTCCTGAGAGACCTCTGGGACCTCTCCAGGGTTTTGGAAGATGACAATAGAGTGCTCTTATACCAGGAAACACAGAGGGACACCTTTTTCCAAGGGTTGTCTTGGCAGAATGAGGCACAATCTCTTTAAACTTTCTGGTACAAGGGAGCTCTGAACTCTGGGTACAGTGGGAGCTCCAAGTGCCAACCACTGGAGTGGGAGCTACAAATCATCAGGGCTTGTGTTCTTTGGAGGGCCAGACACTGGTCTGGTGAAGAAGGACCGGTGGGAGCCTCAGGGATCTACATGGTGTGCTACATTTCCTTCATCTCTGTCTCTCTCTCACTAGCTTCCCACCACCTCCTTCTTCTCTCTCTCTCTTTCTTTCTTTTTGTCTCCCTCCTATTTACTGTCAAATCAGAGCTGGACTGCTGACTTTGGCACATGGTCTCCTTTGCGCTGAATTTGGGCGGAGGCGTCTCTTAATAATGGGAACATGAGAGTATCCATGAGGTTTTACAGTGTGGGAATGGCCACTGGATTCCATGAGGTTCCACAGAGTCACAGGGTCCATTTGGCTTCATAAGGCTCTGCAGTGCGATAATGGACCCTTGATTCCATGGGTTTGCAAAATGTCTCAGGACTCCTTTGGTTCTAGGAGGCCCCACATATCACAGTGGCCCCTTGGTTCCATGAGATTCCACAGTGTTCCAGGAATCCTTTGGTTCCATGAACCCTGCAGTGTCACAACGGCCCGTTGGTTCCATGAGGTTCTGAAAAGTCTCAGGGTTCCTTTGGTTCCATGAGGCCCTGTAGTTTCACAGTGGCCTAGTAATTCCATGTGATTCCACATTGTCCCAGGGTTCCTTTGGTTCCATGAGGCCCTGCAATGTCACAGTGGTTTTTGACTCCCCGAGGTTCCTCAGTGTCACAATGGCCCCTGATTCTATGAGGTCCCGAAGTGTCTCAGGGCTCCCTTGGTTCCATGAGGCCCTTCATGGCACAATGAATCCTTGGTTCCATGAGGTTCCACGGTGTCCCAGGATTCCTTTGATTTCATGAGGCCCTGGAGCGTTACAATGGCCCCTTGATTCCATGAGATTCCACAGTCTCCCAGGGTTCCTTTGGTTCCATGAGGCCTTGCAGTATCACAATGGCCTCTTAATTCCATGAGTTTTCAAATTGTCACAATGCTCCCTTGATTCCATGAGATTCCACAGTGTCCCAGGGTTCCTTTGGCTCCAGAAGGCCCTACAGTGTCACAATGGCCCCTTTACTCCAGGAGGTTCCACAGTGTCCTTGCTGGAACACACAGGGCTGTAATGTTGTCACCCCTGCAGAGCTGCCTCCAGCTCTGGGCTCCAGCACAGGAAGGACATGGACCTGTTGGAGTGAGTGCAGAGGAGAACAGCAAGAGGGTCACAGGGATGGAGCAGCTCTGCTGTGAGGAAAGGCTGAGAGAATTAGGATTGTTCAGGTTGGAGAAGAGAAGGCTTTGGGGTGACCTAATTGTGGCCTTCCAGTGCCTGAAGGGAGCCAACAAGAAAGATGGAGAGAGACTTTGGACAAGGGTCTGGAGTGACAGGACAAGGGGCAGTGGTTTCACACTGAGAAAGGGAAGGATTAGATGGGATATTAGGAAGAATTCCTGGACTGTGATGGTAGTGAGATCCTGGCACAGGTTGCTCAGAGAAGTTCTGGCTGCCCCATCCCTGGCTGCCCCAACGGCCAGGTTGGATGGGGCTCTGAGCTCTGAGTCTAGTGGAAGGTGTCCCTTTCCATGGCAGGGGGTTGGACTGAGATGCTCTTTAAGGTCCCTTCCCACCCAAACCATTCCATGATTCTGTGACTGGTGGGGGATGTGGTGGTCGGAGCCAACGGGCACAGAGACCCCAAAATGATGGAGTTTTCCATTCTGGGTGGAGGAAGGAGGGGGCAGCAGAACTGACACCCTGGACTGCTGGTGGTCAGACTTTGTCCTGTTTGGGAGACTGACTGATCTGGGTGTGAGTGTGGATGTGCTGGAGGGCAGGAAGGCTCTGCAGAGGGATCTGGACAGGCTGGATCAATGAGACCAAGTTTCAGGGCCAGCCCTTGGGTCCCAAAAACCCCCTGGAATGCTCCAGGCTGGGGGCAGAGGGGCTGGAGAGCTGCTCAGCAGGAAGGGACTTGGGGGTGCTGCTTGACAGCAACTGAATATAAACCAGAGTGTGCCCAGAGGGGCAAGAAGGCCAAGGGCATTGTGGCCTTGGTGGAGAAGAGTGTGGCCAGCAGGAGCAGAGAACTGATTGCCCCTCTGTGCTGGGCACTGGGGAGGCCCCACCCGGAGTGCTGTGTCCAGTTGTGGCCCCTCAGTGCCAAAAGGCCCTGGAGGGGCTGGAGCGTGTCCAGAGAAGGGAACGGAGCTGGGGAAGGCTCTGGAAAACATGTCTGCTGAGGGACGGCTGAGGGAACTGGGCTGGTTGAGTCTGGAGAAGGGGAGGCTCAGGGGGGACCTCATTGCTCTCTACAATGACCTGAAAGGAGGTTTTAGTGGGTGTGGGAGTTGGTCTCTTCTGCAAAGCCTTTAGTGACG